>NC_136061.1:924766948-924769448 GCF_964261635.1 Lissotriton helveticus
TTCAGGAGGGGAAGCTTATATCTAATGCTGCCATTAAGTGTGCACTTGATGTCGCGGACACAGCGGCTAGGGGTATTAACACTAGCGTCATGCTAAGGCGCCAAGCCTGGCTTCGTATATCTGGGTTTAAGCAGGACATCCAGACTACAATCCTCAACCAGCCAGTCAATCCTGACAGACTGTTTGGCCCTGATGTAGACACCACACTTGAAAAGATTAAGAAAGACAACGAGACTGCTAAGTCCATGGGGGCTCTCCAATCACAACAGTTCAGAGGCAACACTTTTCGTCGCTCAGGTGCGCGTAGTGGTACCAGAGGACACTTGGGACAACAAACACAATTCGCAAAAGGTGGTGCGCAATCCTCGTACCCCAAGCAAGGTAGAGGGGGTTACCGAGGTAACAATGCCAAGGGCAGAGGCAGAGGAAACAACAACTCACGTTCCTCTGCCACCACTAAACAGTGACTCCCTGTCGCTGCCCCCCGACCATCCAACACCTGTCGGGGGAAGACTACAGCAGTTCCTGCCAGTCTGGTCGTCCATCACCACAGACAGGTGGGTGAGAAAACTAATCCAGTACGGTTATTGCTTGGAGTTAACATCCACTCCTCCCAACATCCCCCCAAGACAACGTCCTATGTCGGCAGAGCACTTGCACTTATTGCAGCAGGAAGTGCTAGTAATGCTGCAAAAAGGAGCAATCGAACTCGTGCCAGTGGAGGAGGAAGGAACAGGGGTCTACTCCCTGTACTTTCTCATCCCAAAGGACGGATCGCTCAGACCCATTCTAGATCTGCGCCCCCTCAACGTGTACATACTGTCAGAACATTTTCACATGCTGACACTGCAACAAATCCTTCCCCTTCTAAACCAAGGGGATTTCCTGGCAACCTTGGACCTCAAGGATGCTTACTTCCACATCCCACTCCACCCATCCCACAGAAAATACCTCAGGTTCACCATTCTCAACAAGCACTATCAGTTCAAAGTCCTACCCTTCGGGGTGACTACTGCCCCCAGAGTGTTTACGAAGTGTCTAGCGACAGTGGCGGCGCACCTCAGGAGACAAAATATACATGTCTATCCGTACCTCGACGACTGGCTCGTTCAGGCAAAGTCGGAAAGACAGTGCGCCTCACACATGTCCCACACTATTCACCTCCTTCACAGCCTGGGGTTCTCGCTAAACTACCCAAAGTCGCACCTTCAGCCAGCCCATGTGCAGCAGTACCTGGGCGCGACCATAAACACCCTGACTGCTATAGCTCAACCAAACAGTCAGAATCAACAACATTCAGTCGCTGATCCAGAGGTTCAGACCGCAACACTCCCTGCCAGCGAGAGTGTTCATGCAGTTGATAGGCATGATGGCCTCCTGCATCTTCATAGTCCCGCACGCAAGGTTGCACATGCGTCCCCTCCAAGAATGCTTGGCAAATCAATGGACACAGGCTCAAGGACAACTGACAGACCTAGTGTTGGTGACCGGTCGGGCATACAACTCTCTGCATTGGTGGAATCCACACAACCTTTGCAAGGGACGACCGTTCCAGGAGCCGGTGCCACAGATTGTCCTAACAACGGACGCATCTCTCAAAGGGTGGGGAGCGCATGTGCTCCACTACACAGTGCAGGGACTATGGTCAACCCATCAACAAAGGTTGCACATCAACTACCTGGAATTGATGGCAATCTTCATGGCGCTCAAGTCCTACAAAGTGCATTTGTGCAACAAGGTCGTGTTGATCCGGACGGACAACATGACAGCCATGTACTACATCCAAAAGCAGGGCGGTACTCACTCACCACAGCTGTCTCATCTGGCTCAGAGCATGTGGAAGTGGGCCATTCAGAGGAACATCTTCCTCATGGCAGAACACCTCCCGGGCAAGGACAATCAGATGGCGGATCTGCTCAGCAGATACAGCCATCAAATGCACGAGTGGGAGATTCATCCATCAGTACTCCACCCGTACTTCCAGCAGTGGGGTCATCCAGAGATAGACCTGTTTGCCACAAGGGAAAACGCAAAATGCCAAAGCTTTGCCGCCAGGTTCCCTCACCCAGAATCGCAAGGGAATGCGATATGGATGAACTGGTCAGGCAAATTTGCGTACGCTTTTCCCCCAGCGCCTCCCATTCCGCTGGTGGCAAGAAAGCTAAAGCAACACTCGATGACTCTCATCCTGGTTGCTCCAACATGGGCACGCCAACCATGGTACACCACGTTTCTAGAACTTTCCGTGGTACCGCACCAAAAGCTGCATCTCACACCCAGGCTCTTGACGCAGAACCATGGCGACATTCAGCATCCAGATCCGCAACAGCTCAATCTGGCGATCTGGCTCCTGAGGTCTTAGAATTTGGCTACCTCAACCTGCCTCCGGAATGCATGGACATTATCCGAGAGTCAAGAAAGCCCACAACCAGAGCTTGCTATGCAGCAAAATGGAAGAGGTTTGTCATTTACTGTACTAACAACAATATCAACCCGCTAG
>NC_136061.1:924774448-924924448 GCF_964261635.1 Lissotriton helveticus
ACGTACGTGGACGACGTCAGGGCGGGGTCGTGTGGCGTCTTCCCCTGGCGCGCAGATGTGCTGCTGCTGCTGCAAAAAAATTTGGATCCAATCTGCCGCCTGGGGATATTTTAAGTTAAGGAATCTGCGGCTAGACAACATCTCCACCAGATACATCGTTACCTAAGGTAAGTAACTCTTACTTCTTGACTGTGCAATGAGTCATGTTTTCACTGGATGGCTATCCAGTGTTTGAGCATTTCCAGAAGAGGCTTATTTCAGCCTATAAAGCACATAAACCCCCATAGTCTCGTCTCTGGTGGTTTCGTATACGCGAAAGACTCAGTACTGAAGTGTCTGTGTGAACTTCAGAGCTGTTAGCTGCATCCACAATGTAGAGACTAGGTTCCTTTCCTTTCAGGGCAAACTCATAGTGCCATACATGCTGCTGGTCATGATTTCACCCACTAGTACAAAATTAAGTCTAAGTAGGGTGTGCACTCTTTGCCATGTCTTCTCTGTGCCCCTAGGCTGGCTGCTGTTTCTTCTCTAAGTTTTTTTCTTTTTATTGAGGTCTCCCATTCCTGCATATGACACACATAGTTTGTGGTTTCCTGATACATAAATACAATATTGCTTATGATGCTGTAACAGTGCACAATCAAAACTCAACCGCATTTGCCAAAGATTACGTAAATGCATTAGCATGTGCATTATCTGTCTAATAGAGACTTTTGGCATAATGTGTAACAGACAGTGGTGTACTAGTTGGGCCTAATGGTACTTAGCAATGCCATGTTAAATTGGCATTGTGAAGGCTAGCAGTGATATAAAAAACATTTCCCACTAAAGATCTTAAACGAGTCTAATTTTATTGTAAAATAGTTGTCCTCCAAATTCGTTTGTGTCCCCATCACCCTTCCCCTCCTCTTCCCATGCTGTCTCTCACCCGCCCCGTCCTCACTATCTGTCTACTTCCCTTGCTCCAGACCCCCTCCCCTGAATCTCTCACCTTGCCTGCTTTTCCCCTTACGTATTTGTGCTTATTGTTTATCTTGACCTTACATGTAACTGTTGCTATGCTCTAAGAACTGTGTAACCTTTGTAATGATGTAATCTGTAACTATGATCTGATGCTCATGTAAAGCGCTCTGATACCTCCGGGTCTAGCCAGCGCTATATAAAACTTTAAAAATTAAATTAAATGAAATTATTTTTTATTTCCCAATTGTGCTTAAAATGCATATTTTGTTCCTAACATTACCCAAAGTTCTGTATGAAGAACCCGCCAGATGTTTACAAAATCATTTGTAAAAGTATAATTTTGAGCATTACCACATGAAAATATTGACCTATGTATCATGTAAATTGTTTTTTTTATTATTTACTCTTTGATTTCGTTTTTCCAAAGTACATGATAAGTTGTTTGTTTTCTCATGTCGGTATTGAATTTGTAATCATTTGTTCCTAAATCTGTGATCTTCAGTAATTTTTATTGGATATACCTGGAAGTGTGTACAGCCTCACCTTCAATTCAGTTGAAAGATGTTTAGATAAAATATTTTTTGCTTTTTCACAGGTAGACATGGTCAAGGTTAATCTGGAAGTTATCAAGCCATGGATAACTAAGCGAATTACTGAAATTCTGGGATTCGAAGATGATGTGTTAATTGAATTTATCTTCAACCAGCTAGAAGTAAAGGTAATACATTTGAAGCAGATGGTAAATGTGAAAGTGTAGCACCTTGCCTGTAATGTTTTCAGTGTTAACTTTCATATATGAAAGATCTGTCATTCTATTACAATGCTTAATCGAATACAATTTACAATGCAAAGAAAATAATTTAAGAAAGTTTAGTGAGGGTGCAAAGTTTCTCAAAATGCACAGGTGAGAAATAGGAATTGTTGTTTTAATCTTGCTGATACATGTTAGCTAATTTGGCAGCAATTTTCTAATGATGATGTGATTTATGATTTAAAAGGCCTGAACCAAAATGGAAGGTATTCCATGCGTCTGAAGTATAGCACCATCACCCTATTAGGTCACGGCAGAGTGCGTGTCCAATGTCGCTCTGACCCAGCTCTTGATGATGCAGTGTGTGGTTTGGAGGTGAGTTGTGTAAAGTGGCCAAACAAAACTTTAATGCAACCTAACAGCACTCGGGCAAAGCTTTACACTGCTCTTAAAATGCACAATTAAAAATGTTTTTGTGTGAAGCATATGGGTTGATTGAAAAATGATAGCTACTTAAATCATTTTTTTTAAAACACAAAAATGGTTTGTACTCAAAGAATACTAAATTGTGGGTTTGGGCATTAAAGAGATCCTTTTTTAAAATAAATCATTGAAGATCCATATCTACGTTAATTTGTGAAATATGGTGTAGAACAATTCTAAGGATCATGTTGCACTCTTGAAATATTTATTTTTAAACAATTCACACAGTGTACCAAAGGAACTGCTTTTACATTGAAAATGTTTTAGCAGAACAACATCATTTGAATTTTGCAAAGAAAATTATTTTTTGCTAGTTGTAAGGTTATTCGATTTCAAATTAAATAAGGCTTTGGATAGATTGCTGTAATTATGGGATGGGGTGTGTTTTAACTTGTTTGGATGGCTTACACTGAAGTATATATATATCTTCGATGTATTCTGGTGAATACAGATTTGAAGCATGAGGCAGGGAATTCTCCATACACTAAGCATGAATTAAAAGCTTAGACATTATCTTTAAAAACCGTTTTGTAGTTGTGTACTCATGATTAATTGTTCGTCTTTTGCAATTTAGATAAATGATATAACATTAAACTCGAGGTGGTTGAGTTGCAGTAGGGAGTCGGAAGCAAGCCAAGGGAACAACTTTCTCTACAGGGGACTTGGCGATATCAAAACCCCTTCCCCAAGGTTTCGAGAAGAAGCGGACGTCATCTGAAATCTGTACTTTGTGCTGTTGTGCTGTGCCTTTCTA
Organism: Lissotriton helveticus; assembly: GCF_964261635.1. NCBI lineage: Eukaryota > Metazoa > Chordata > Amphibia > Caudata > Salamandridae > Lissotriton > Lissotriton helveticus. The sequence continues at coordinate 924,777,400 of NC_136061.1, forward strand.
TGGACATTGTTTATTTGTCCGAGAACTTAAAACCTATAAAGCCAATTATTCTGAGACTTTCAAGCTTTTAACCGTTTGTGGACAGTTCCTATTGGCAATCTTATCTCCATAGTTGTGTGGTAATTATCTTACCAAGTGTTAATCCTTGCAGGATTTGAACTCTAGTATTTGGTGAAGTATTGAGCATGCATGCAAAGCCTATGGTTGTACTCTCATGAGGTACTTTTGATATTAAATAATTGTTTACTAATTTATGTTAAAGTTTTCAAGTCATCAGATTGTGTTTGCTTGCAGGCATTACTATGGGTTTATGATAGATTTGGGCCTACAAATCTAATCAAAATTTAGACTCTTGGTCTTCTAATCAACAGTGTCACTGTCCAGGACATATCCACAAAGGACTAACTGGTCCCTTGATATACAGTGGATAGGATAACTACCTTTGATTGAACGTTAGTGCATCTTAGTTAGCGTAGAGCAGCCTAAAACCTCATCGGTAGCCATTATGAACTATGTTGTCATTGAGCAGTGCCATTTAGGGGTTCTAAGTGACCTTTGTGTCTTCCTGTTATGTTTCTTTCAGAATCCAGATTCAAAAATGATGCAAATAAACCTTACTGGGTTTTTAAATGGTAAGAATGCCAGAGAATTCATGGGAGAGCTTTGGCCGCTTCTTTTGAGTGCTCAAGAAAACATTGCTGGCATACCCACTGCTTTTCTGGAACTGAAGAAAGAGGAAATTAAACAGAGACAGGTTAGTTCTCATACTTATTAAGGAAATATCTGTCCATCACATAAAGGGTGTCTTGAAGGCTTTTTGAATTTCACAATTATTACTGATTCTGCCATTATCTGTAAATTATTCTGCTATTTTCACCTTGTGAAAGGAACTAAATGAGTACATGGCACTTCCTATCACCCCTCCCTGCACTTGTGGTGCCCCCCATTCTCTTGTTTTGAGAGTGGATTTAAACGTGGAGTAACAAAGTATCCTTGATGCCTCCTGTGGGACTTGCTCTTTGCTAACTACACCTGTTGTGGATCTGGACGGTCATGTGATATATTGTCTAGAATGAAACAGGTCAGAGCTGATGTGTAGTAAGATAACCTGACCAAAGATGGTGTATTGTATTGCATAAAATGCATTCAGTTATATTGTAAAGCATTAATAAGAATAGGGGGGCTTTATTTGTACCTTGTATTTGTTAATTATATCATTTGAATTTGTGATGGTTTGGTCTCTAGCAAGAGGTCCTCCCTCTATTTGAAATCTTTTGAGTGATATCAACCCGACAAGCTAGACTTAGGAAAAGACACAGTTAATTTTGACCTCTTTTTTTATACAAAAACGTTATGTTGCCCCTTGCCCTCCCACGCCATTTTTTTCCTCATATATATATATATATATATATATATATATATATATATATATATATATATAATGAAGAAAACATGAACAACTAATTTAGATCTCGGCATACAGGTTACTCTGTCACAACGGTGATGGACATTCCATCCGCTGAAATGTAATTCCCATAGAAAATAATGGAATTTATATTTCTACGGCCGGGATATTAGTCCGCCAAGATCTGAATCAGGCCCCAGTTTTAGGAAACACGAATGTATACTGCACACATTTTCTTCTTCCACAAATTTCATTACTAAGGGTCACTGACAAAAGGATTTGTCATGAAGCTTTGGATCATTACGTTTTTGTGGGCGAGAAGGCCATCTAGTTACAGGGGGATTGCTTCAAATATTGCTTGCAGTGTGTTGGAAGGGTGTTCGGCAAAGGCAGGCTCTAAAGTTGGATGTTTTGCCGGCATCATATTATGACTATTCTGTATGCAGGCCTAGTCTGAAAATCAAACCCTGTGCAAATGCTTTGAAATTCTGTTCCCTAACATCAGAAACAATCACCCAACCTGCCTTAAATACATCTTTTCTGCCTAAAACCAGACCCCCCTCCCTTACCACCCCCAAAGAAAAGGTATTGTGGCGTGACCCAGTATGATCTCCTGATACCTCTGTGATATCTTACTTTCTTTTGTGGTAGTATGGTTCAACTGTAAGGCTTATCAGTGGGTAGTGTTAAGTGTTTGTTGTACACACTCAGGTAAGATATAATGTCACACACTCAGACTGAATCTAGACCAATGGTTTGTATAAAAGTTGTTTCTGTGTTATTTTTATCACTAGAACCAAGATTCACTTAGTAGCAGGTAAGTGATACTTTCATTACAATAATACTTTTCAAGATAGTGCTTAATGGTTTTGTAGGAGCATACAAGTGACTTTGCAGTCAAGAAAATCGGTTGTAAGCTCTTACACTTGAAATTACATTGGGTTACTTTCTCGTTACTTTGTAGTTGCTTTTTAGGTCTTGCTGAAGCCATCCTATTAGGGATGCTTTGGCAAGATTAAAGTAAGGGCTTTCAAAACGTGCACCCAAAGTGCGGATCGGGTACAGTGCATGTGAGCACAACCACGCGCATTGTGCAGAGCTTCCTTTTGCCACCAGACACTCCGCCTCTACTGTCACATGCATTCAGCTCACCAGGCTTCACACCCCCTCACCCCCCATATGCTCGCCCTTCCTTTGAGCTCCGCCGCGAGTTCTCACAGGCTCCTCTCCGCTCCCTTCCTTTAATGGCCCTCTCCCTCCCCCAGCACAGAGCGTGCGTCGCATGTTTAATGCATCCCCTGCCAAGTGTCAGGATTCCCACTCCTGCTTAGTTTTGATGCTCCCCTTGCCTCCTGCACCCTACTCGTCCTGTCCTTTTATTTCACTTTTTCAGATTCTTATGCATTCGTTTCTTTCTGTTTCCTACATTTCTTTTCCTCCTAATTTCTCACTTTTCTGTGTTTCTTTCTTTCTGGATCAAAGGCTGATGACGAAAAACATGACCCACTCTTCATAAATGAGCGCAGGTACCCATCGCCTGCAACCCCCGGCATAAGCACTGTGTAAAGCGTCTTACTTCTCTCTTAATGTTATTTCCTTTTTTCGGTTTTGCCTGGCGAAAAGATGCGCTCTGCGCATCTTTTTCGCGCAGGCGAAAACCTGATGAGAACTGTAGTGGGGTTTGGGTCGGCCCTCGTCATTTATTGGCTGGCTCCATAAATGGAGCCTAGCCATTGGACGAGGGGCCTGTCCGTCAATGCCGGACCAGATTCGGGGGCGTTCCCGACATTCTTTGGCTTTTGCCGACGTCACGCGACGTCAGCCGAAAGCCGGGAACGCCCCCCGAATCTGGTCCGGCATTGCCGGCACTTCTGCGTCTCTCCACCCTGGCCTCGCAATGGCGTGCCTTTCCCGCCCCCTTTCCCGCTGGAAGCTGTGCCGCTGCCCCGGCTCTGTTTCCCGCCTTCCTGCCGCGGCATTTTCAAACCGCTGAACGCCGGAGTCCTCTGGGAGCCGAGAAGGGAGGAGAAGCGGCCTGCTATGCTCCTCCAGGCCGCGGCACCGAGTGGCTCGGGATCAGTTGCAACGGAGATCGGCAGGAGCGCTGGACCGCGAGAAGCCGCCTGATCCGCTGCGCACAGTAAGTAGGGCTTTGAGGGTGCCAGCCACCCCTGGTTACTTCCTCTTGCCACACTGCCACAGCGTGTTTTAGCATCCATGGCTTCCACGGGGTGTACTGCTGCCACGAAAACTCCCACATTTGAGCACTGGGTACCGTTAGAGGACTTGTGGGCACATGATCCAGGCTTTTGTGGTGCTTCCTCGTGACACAGGTCAGAGAGAGGTTGAAAGAAACCGGTAGATGGGAAGGGAGCATGAGCAGCTAGTGTCGTAAGGCACATTACTGTGCAGCACCTACTTCCGCTGGCACAGCCTGCCCCTCCTTCTGGTATCATTTTCAGACAAAGGAAACTCTTCAGCCTTCTGCTGATTATATTAAATGTTGTGCGGGCATTGCGAATATTCCGGCCCATCAGTCATCTACCCATTACAGAACATCCCTATCTGTCCTTAAAATCTATTGGGCACACAGAGACAGTGTTCAGAAATGTCTTTATTTACCTTCGCCTCAGAGTCTCTCAGCCTTCATCCTTGTGGAATCTCTGACGTGCAGTGATGTCAGTCTGGGCGGCAGGCCTGGACAAGACTCCCACAGGCAGGCCATTCCCAAAGGCACCTTTTCAGAGCCTGAAGGCTACTAGGATTTTAACAAAATGTGTCGACTGCTCTTTATTCCAGTTTATTTTTCCATCCACCTCAAATCTTTAGTTCCTGCAGGTTAGATCACGCATTTCCCCCATTATGTGCTCTTCTGTCTGTTCGCAAGTTGTTTCCTCTGCTTGCGTACTCGGTGTTTTGTTTGTTTTCCAATGCTGGTGAAAGGCGAGTGGCTCGTAATTATACTGCTGGAACCATCTTTCTCAGTAGTGACAGACAAAACATTACCACATTCTTTCCTTGGCGGACTTTATTCCTCTCCCCTTCTCTTTTTTCGTCCCTTATGTGGCTGCCCCATTATTCCTATGTTTAACAAAAATGCGTCACAACTGGAGCAGCTCACAGGATTCCCGAGCTGTGTGATAGTAACTGGCTCACGTCGCTGCCACTGGTCTGGGCTCACAACTCCTTGTAAATCCGTATTTGTAAAGCGCGAACTACACACCTTTAAGGGTCTCTAGGCGCTGGGGAGGGGGGGGGGGGGGGGGGCGGGCGTCGTGGAAATCAAGTGAGCTAGTGCCCAGAGTCACATGGTGCTGAGCTGAGCTGCCGCTGGAGCCGGGGATCGAACCATGAACACTGTGCTCCGAAGTCAGCTTCCCTGGCCGCTGCACCACACCACTCCACCTCCTTGGGTTGTTCTGTCGGTGCCCCCCGACGTGGTGCTGTCGATGGCCCCTCTGCTGGCCATTGGCACCGGTGTGCCTTTGTTGTTTTCAAGCATGGCCCTTTAACCAATATAATGACTCTATCTTAGCCTACCCTGTCCCTCCTTTATTAAATGTTGCTCGAGCAGCCGAATCCCTTTCTAATTATAATAAAATGTTTGTCCTGTTTAATCTCGTAAATAACCTCTTTGGTTTAAATTTCCTGGGAAATGTAAGCAATTTTGCGTTTTGTAAATAAAATACTACCTAACTATGCTGTTTACAGAATAACCAAACTAGATGAATTGTGATGCAACTGTGATCTGTGTGTGTGTGTGGGGGGGCTCTGTGTGTGTGTTTGTGTGTGTCATTTGCGAGAGATAAAGCTAGTGGCATTGTAAATGACAATGCCATTTATTTATGTTAAAAAAAACATAAATAAAAATAATGTCAAGAGCAATGCCAATAGCTCTAACTTTAACAAAGGCAAAACCATTGCATTGTAAATGCTTGTTTTTCCTGCCTGGTACCTCCCTGCTTCCTTGTACTAGATTTCTGTCTCCTCTTGTGCCATGCAGTCTACAATGGGCCCTCTCTACCGTGGACGGAAGTCTGTTGTCCCTTTATGTCCGCGGTCCCGGGATTCACAGCTGTGCATTCAGTCACGTGGTCTGGTCACGGCTGTCTGCATTAAGATGCATGGATTGAGACGGTACCCAGCAATGGATACACGAAAGGCAACCGCAATGCCTTGTGGGAGATTTTATCAGGTGGTTAAGTTACTTACCTATGCAACACAAGATGAACTGCGTCGCTCTCTCTCTACGGCACGATTTATTTGATGCAACTACAACATAAGGCTGGTCTCCAGAGCACTATATCATTCTATTACGACAATGTAGTACTATACGCTGTGGTACTGTATTAATATAGTAATAACATATTATTGTATTGCTGTGAAACACAAATTAAGTCATGTAGTATTGCTTCAATTTAGTTAATTAGGTCGAAGGATTCAGATAAGTTACATTTAGAAAATTCTTTGAGTAGTGGACACTAGTAAAGGTGGTAGTTTAACTTGTAGTAGATGGCTTTCAAATTGTATTTATTTCAAGCTCTGGTTGCTTTTTGACTTCACCCAGAGCGTAATAAAGCATTGCAATTACCGGTTAACTCCAGTTCTTCCTTCTTTCCATGCATTCTCTTTCTGTTGCATCCATATTTTGCTGAAATGCGCCACTGCATATTTCACACATCAGCTCCCTCTTTTTTTTTTTTTGCAGAGTTTTATATAGCGCGAACTAGACCCGAACCGAATCGGGTATCAGAGCGCTTTACATATTTTCCAGTTACGTTACATGAGGACACACTTTCATTTTAGGCACGGGGAGATTAAGTGATTTGCCCAGAATCACAGGAGGTTTTGGCGTCGTTACCGAGACTCAAACCCAGATCCCCAGGTCCGAGGTCGAGCGCCCTAGCCGTTAGGCCAACTCCTCTCCTCCTCTCTTCTTCATCACGGTCTGGTCACTTGATCCTTTTTCAGACTCTTACCTGTGTCACCCCTTCACTATGCCCTCGCACACACACAAAGACTAACAACACGTGCAACAGACTCGCGCTCTGTCACACAATCTAACATCGCTCTGAGAGGCCAATAATTGCATGAACATGCAATCTGCACCCCTTCATGAAACACCCCCTTTTTTTGCCTCGCTTAATGGGGGCCTTTGAACACCCACTCATGACCTGACATCTATAGGTTCCGTTCAGTGCATGCTCTGTGGAAGAGTCATGCATAGCATAAAAAACCTACAGAAACAAAACATCTGTAAATTGTAAAGAATCTGAGTGACTGCAAGAGGAAGTAAACAATGTCAAATGGAAAGAGGGACTTACTTCCCTGATGGAATGGGTTGCCCTAAGGGTCGTGAATGTATTGATAAACGACCCGTGTTCTGGAGTGTACTATTAATGGCGCATTTCGCTGTGAAGTTCAATCGGTGTGGGCAAAGACGTTTTAAGTCTAAGATGCAAACAGCCACGAAAAGACTCTGAAATATTGAAACTGTTGCATATCAAGCAACTAACAGGTACTTAAGTAGCCAGCTGACGCACTTTTTAATTCAACATTCAATGCTCTTTTTCAAACGCGAAGTTGTCTAAGCAAAACAATATTGTAATCGTTCAACAAAAATATAATTTTTTATTCTTTTATAAATCTAATGGTAGCAGATTCAAGATGTGACTATATTTTTTTGCGAATTGAGTACTTATTAGCACAATGTAGAATTGCGTAACGCAGAACAATTGTGTGAAATCGTATATCATACACCGGAAATTTAGACTAATTAAAACACTTCATGCAAAAGGTCAGTCTGATGAATAAATCATTTCACTGAGTAATGAATTGTAATTCGATTACAGAAGGAACAGCAGAGGAGAGTAGGATAAACAAACTCTCTTCACCCCTCTCTCTCTACACCCCTCTCTCTCTACACCCCTCTCTCTCTACACCCCTCTCTCTCTACACCCCTCTCTCTCTACACCCCTCTCTCTCTACACACCCCTCTCTCTCTACACCCCTCTCTCTCTACACCCCTCTCTCTCTACACCCCTCTCTCTCTACACCCCTCTCTCTCTACACCCCTCTCTCTCTACACCCCTCTCTCAACACACCCCTCTCTACACACCCCTCTCTACACCCCCCTCTCTACACCCCCCTCTCTACACCCCCCTCTCTACACCCCCCTCTACACCCCCCTCTACACCCCCCTCTACACACCCCCCTCTCTACACCCCCCTCTCTACACCCCCCTCTCTACACCCCCCTCTCTACACCCCCCTCTCTACACCCCCCTCTCTACACCCCCCTCTCTACACCCCCTCTCTACACCCCCCCTCTCTACACCCCCTCTCTACACCCCCCCTCTCTACACCCCCTCTCTCTACACCCCCCTCTCTACACCCCCCTCTTTACACCCCCCTCTTTACACCCCCCTCTTTACACCCCCCTCTTTACACCCCCCTCTTTACACCCCCCTCTCTACACCCCCCTCTCTACACCCCCCTCTCTACACCCCCCTCTCTACACCCCCCTCTCTACACCCCCCTCTCTCTACACCCCCCTCTCTCTACACCCCCCTCTCTCTACACCCCCTCTCTCTACACCCCCCTCTCTCTCCACCCCCCTCTCTCTCCACCCCCTCGCTCTCCACCCCTCGCTCTCTCCACCCCTCGCTCTCTCCACCCCTCGCTCTCTCCACACCTCGCTCTCTCCACCCCTCGCTCTCTCCACCCCTCGCTCTCTCCACCCCTCGCTCTCTCCACCCCTCGCTCTCTCCACCCCTCGCTCTCTCCACCCCTCGCTCTCTCCACCCCTCGCTCTCTCCACCCCTCGCTCTCTCCACCCCTCGCTCTCTCCACCCCTCGCTCTCTCCACCCCTCGCTCTCTCCACCCCTCGCTCTCTCCACCCCTCGCTCGCTCCACCCCTCGCTCGCTCCACCCCTCGCTCGCTCCACCCCTCGCTCGCTCCACCCCTCGCTCGCTCCACCCCTCGCTCGCTCCACCCCTCGCTCGCTCCACCCCTCGCTCGCTCCACCCCTCGCTCTCTCCACCCCTCGCTCGCTCCACCCCTCGCTCTCTCCACCCCTCGCTCTCTCCACCCCTCGCTCTCTCCACCCCTCGCTCTCTCCACCCCTCGCTCTCTCCACCCCTCGCTCTCTCCACCCCCGCTCTCTCCACCCCTCGCTCTCTCCACCCCTCGCTCTCTCCACCCCTCGCTCTCGCCACCCCTCGCTCTCTCCACCCCTCGCTCTCTCCACCCCTCGCTCTCTCCACCCCTCGCTCTCTCCACCCCTCGCTCTCTCCACCCCTCGCTCTCTCCACCCCTCGCTCTCTCCACCCCTCGCTCTCTCCACCCCTCGCTCTCTCCACCCCTCGCTCTCTCCACCCCTCGCTCTCTCCACCCCTCGCTCTCTCCACCCCTCGCTCTCTCCACCCCTCGCTCTCTCCACCCCTCGCTCTCTCCACCCCTCGCTCTCTCCACCCCTCGCTCTCTCCACCCCTCGCTCTCTCCACCCCTCGCTCTCTCCACCCCTCGCTCTCTCCACCCCTCGCTCTCTCCACCCCTCGCTCTCTCCACCCCTCGCTCTCTCCACCCCTCGCTCTCTCCACCCCTCGCTCTCTCCACCCCTCGCTCTCTCCACCCCTCGCTCTCTCCACCCCTCGCTCTCTCCACCCCTCGCTCTCTCCACCCCTCGCTCTCTCCACCCCTCGCTCTCTCCACCCCTCGCTCTCTCCACCCCTCGCTCTCTCCACCCCTCGCTCTCTCCACCCCTCGCTCTCTCCACCCCCCTCGCTCTCTCCACCCCCCTCGCTCTCTCCACCCCCCTCGCTCTCTCCACCCCCCTCGCTCTCTCCACCCCCCTCGCTCTCTCCACCCCCCTCGCTCTCTCCACCCCCCTCGCTCTCTCCACCCCCCTCGCTCTCTCCACCCCCCTCGCTCTCTCCACCCCCCTCGCTCTCTCCACACCCCTCGCTCTCTCCACACCCCTCGCTCTCTCCACACCCCTCTCTCTCCACACCCCTCTCTCTCTTGCTCTCCACACCCCTCTCTCTCTTGCTCTCCACACCCCTCTCTCTCTTGCTCTCCACACCCCTCTCTCTCTTGCTCTCCACACCCCTCTCTCTCTTGCTCTCCACCCCCCTCTCTCTCTTGCTCTCCACCCCCCTCTCTCTCTTGCTCTCCACCCCCTCTCTCTACACACCCCTCTCTCTACACACCCCTCTCTCTACACACCCCTCTCTCTACACACCCCTCTCTAAACCCATCTCTCTCATTTATTTATTTATGCGTTTTTAAATAGCGCGGACTTTACCCGAAGGTGTCAGAGAGCTTCACAATAGGAACAGAACTGATACATGAGAACATTACAAGTGAACAAATTACAAAAGCAAACGTTACATTACATGAGGCAAAAGTGACAATCGTGAGCAAACAAAATACAAGAGGTAGTAAACGGTGCATTACAGGAGGAAAAAGTCACATGTATGCAGGTCACAAAAGCGTACAAAGTACAAGTAGAGGTTTAATACTGCAATAAATGGAGGACACTCCAACACTAGAACAAACGTTACGTAGGCAATGGTGGCACTTGTGCAAGTATCGAAAGCAAACAAAATGTGAGAGGTAGCAAACAGTGTGTTACAAGAGAAAAGTGACGTGTGCATGTTACAAAAGAGTACCAAACACAGGTAAAAGGGTAATACTGCAATAAATGGCAGACTCTCAAACCACAAGAACACACTGGGAAGGCACTTCCATAGTTATGGAGAATAGAAATTTTCTATACTAAAGTCTTCCTTCAGATAGTAGAGAGGGCATGAGTTAACTTTGGAAGTGTCTTTGAAGGAGGAGAACTTTGAGGTCAGTTTTGAAGGCCTGGGAGGAGGTGGTGGTTCGGAGCTGAGGCAGAAGTTGCCTGAAAAGGATTGGGCCATCGATCTTTCCTTCTTGAAAGTGGGAGGTTCAAGCAGTAGATTTTCCTCATTTCGTGATGGTCTAGAGCCTCCAGAGAGTTTCAGTTTATTCGCCAGGTAGCGAGGAGAGGAAGAGTGCAAGTCTTTGTGGGTAATGCAGGCAGTCTTGTAGATAGTGCTTGCCTCGATGGGAAGCCAGCGGAGGGTGGATAAACAGGAGTGTTATGTGGTCGCTTCTTTTGGCCCCATAAATGAAACTAGCTGTTGAATGGAGAACAGACTTAAGGGGGGACAGGTGGGATTTGGGTAGGCCAGTAAGAAGAGAATTGCAGTAGTCCAGTCTGGAGAGGACCAGCGATTGTACCAGGGTTTTAAGGTCCTGCTCCGGGAAGAAGCGACGAATCCCCCAAAGAAGGGGCAGTTGGTATCGAGCAGACTTTGCAGTTGAATTAATGTGGGAGAGTAGATTGAGCTTTGTGTCACGTATGACACCAAGGGATTTTGCGCTGTCGACAATGATGGATTGATTGTTCAGTAGATTCATCTGGTCCATCCATGATTGAACCGGGGGAGGAGAAAGTGAGGAGGAGGAGGAGGAGGAATTCAGTTTTGGAGGGATTCAGAATCAGTTGATGTGTTGACATCCAGTTTTGAATGGAGTCCAGAGTAGAGCTTAGGACGGAGAGATCGTGAGTGGAGGCAACCTTGAGGTAGATTTGAGTGTCGTCTGCGTAGAGATGATAGTGGAACCTGGATTTACTTAGGAGATTTCTCAGTGGTTCCAAATAGAGATTGAACAATGTGGGTGTAAGTATAGAGCCTTGGGGAACACCTTGACCCACCGCCAAAGGAGATGAAAGACTGTCCGCTATTTTGATCATTTGGGATCTATCAGAGAGGAAGGAAGCAAACCATTTAAGCACGGTGCCCTCCATGCCCATTCTCTGTTGAAGAGTGTTGAGTAGGGTGTTGTGATTGACAGTGTCAAAGGCTGCAGAAAGGTCAAGAAGAATTACAAGACCCACCCGAATCGAGTATCCGCAGCGCGTCATCAATCACTTGCAGCAGGGCTGTTTCAGTGCTGCAGTTTTGGATGAAGCCGGACTGAAAATTGACAAGAAGATCATTGTCCTTGATATGACGAGAGAGTTGTTTCGCAACACATCTTTATGTGATCTTTGCAAGAAAGGGTAGGTTAGTGATGGGGCGGAAGTTGTTGAGGTCATTCGCATCAGCAGTGGGTTTTTTAAGCAGAGGGGTGACCTGCCCAGTTTTGAAGGGAACAGGAAGGGAACCTTGACAGAGGGAGAGGTTGACCAGAGTGGTCCAATAGGGAAGAGAATGGATATAGAAGTCAGCACTAGGGATGGGGGTCAAGAGAATGGTTGGAGGGCTTTGTTTCGAGGATGAACTTGAGGAGGACATCTTCAGAGATGGGGGCGAAGTTCTGCCAAATGGCTAGTGATTTGCGCTCCTCTGGAGGGGTAGGATGGGCGACCTGATCCACAAGTGATTTCACTTTTTCGTCAAAGAATACAGCGAAATCCGCAGCTATCTACAAGACTGCCTGTATCACCCACAAAACCCTGCACTCCTCTTCTCCTCGCTACCTGGCAAATAAACTGAAACTCTCTGGAGGCTCTAGACCATCACTAAATGCGGAAAATCTACTGCTTGAACCTCCTGCTTTCAAGAAGGAAAGATCGATGGCCCAATCCTTTTCAGGCAACGCGATGAGAATCTGAAACTCCCTTCCGCCTCAACTCCAGACCACCTCCTCCCCCCAGGCCTTCAAAACGGACCTCAAAGTTCTCCTCCTCCAAAGACACCTCCAAAAGTAATTCACACCCTCTCTATTATCTGAAGGAAGACCTCCCATTACTGAAAATTCTATTCTCCATGACTATGGAAGTGCCTTCCCAGTGTGTTCTTGTGGTTGGAGTGTTTGCCATTTATTGCAGTATTATCCTTGTACCTGTGTTTGGTACTCTTTTGTAACATGCACACGCCACTTTTCTCTTGTAACACACTGTTTGCTACCTCTCACATTTTGTTTGCTTTTGATACTTGCACAAGTGCCACCATTGCCTACGTAATGTTTGTACTTGTGACTGAGTGTCTAGCATATATTGCAGTATTATACCTCTAAGGCAATAGACACACTCGATGGGTCCAAGCCCCCAGGGCTCAGTGGTCTCACAGGGACATTTTACAAGACATATAAGCATTTGCTTACTTTGCATCTTCTGGAGATGTATGCCGTAGCTCTGGACTTGGGAGCCCTCCCAACAAAACTACGGGAAGCAGTAATCACAATGCTATTGAAACCCGGTGTGGAACCTCATCTGTGCACCTCATATTGTGTGCTCTCGTTACTTGACCTTGCTAATAAAATCCTGGGCAAGGTAGTTGCTTCAAGACTGTCTCTACTGATGGACCATATCATATCTTTGGCTTTGTCTTACGCAGGCTCACCTCCGTAAATCTGCGTACTATTTTTGTTGTGCTAAATACAATTTCCTCCAACGTTCCGGCAGCAGTAGTCCTATTGGATGCCAAAAGGGCATTAGATTTCTTGGTTGGCCTTCCTCAAAGCGGCACTGACTAAACTAGGAATGCCCGCAGTTACATTGCTCTCATAAAGCTGTTGTACTCAAACCCCACTGCGTGCTTGAAGGTCAATGCATCCCTCACCTGCTCCTTGCTTTTTATCATTGCTGTGGACCCTCTAATCTACTACCTCCAGGAGAAATACCTCCATTGCGGCCTACTTTCTGCTCCGGCCCTCTGTTGGTTTTGACGTATGCAGATGATATCCTGCTTTCCCCGTACACATCTGCCCCCCTCTCTGGTACGTGAAATCATTCAATTTAGAGGCCTCTCAGATCTCCTTATCAACTGCTCCTAGTCTGAACTTTTTCCTCTTACCAACAGCACAACACCAGTGCCTCTAGAATACCCTTGATTTTGTGTGTAGGCGCCACAAAACACCTAGGAATTATCTTGCATCGGTAGAAGGAGCAGATTATCGGTCTTGACTATGGCCATGCTGGTGTCTTAAACTAACACAGATTGAATGAAGGCTCAAACTACCTACTCGTCTCTACTCACTTCCCACCGCTGACATTAGTCTCTTTCCATCAGTATCCATGATAGCTAATCTCTAGACTGCATCAAGCATGTATCTCCATTAAGCTAGCTCAGGAAGAAAGGGTTAGAGCAGCCTGGGAACATGACCTGGGACAACCAATACCTGACGAGTTGATGCTACTGCTGCACCCAGACAAAGCTTATGTTCGAGGCATGTGGGCTGCCGAATTCATATCTGTGCATAGATCGCCGCCTAGTGTTCGGTCCGGATGATTGCACATTGTTGTCCTGGGAGAGTCTTCGAAGTATCACGAGATAGGTGGCTCCTCCCCTGGACTACAGTGCGCATGGGCATCCTCTCCATCCTTAGATTGTTTTTTTCCGCCATTGGGTTCGAATGTGATTTCCAACTCGGAGTTTGGAATCGATAAAAAACTTTTCTAAAAGGCCAAAAGGCCTTCGGGGTCGTCGGTATTGTTATCCGATCGGTAACGACTACTTTCTTCGGTTGTTTTATACTCCAATCGTCGAATCGGGCCGCGGGCCTTTTCGACACCAAGGGCCAATCGTCGATGGAACGAAGTCCATTCAAAAGATGCCCCAATTGTAACTCAAAATTCCCACACATAGACAAAACACCCTGTGTGTAACAAGTGTTTATCTCCTGAACACCATGAATCCGACTACTTAGCTTGTGCGCAGTTCCGTTCAAAGAAAACACTTCGAGTTCGACGAGCAGCGAGGCAGACAATGCAGAAGCCAGCGCCTGACCCGGAGAACATCTTTGAAGACGACGAAGAGGTCGTCGAAGCTGAGGACTCAGACCAGCAGTCGGAGCAGGGTTCGGAACATGACTCCAACTACTACGTCGACGAAGAAGACGACATCGTCGAGGTAGGGGACGACGATCCAGGCATCGGAGCCGGCGAGGACACGGGGCCAACCGTGAGTACGGAGCCCAGTAGATTCACTGATACGCTTCCGAAGGCTCAGGTCGAGGCATCGCCGGAAGGCCTTAGCCAAGATATAAACATCGATTCTATAGCCCCGCAATCCAGCCCGGCTAAGAACATACAGCAAGAGCCATCGGTGCAACATTACCATTCCCTGGTAATATCGAAACCGAAAGTTACAGAAGCAAAAACAAAACCGAAACTTATAGAGTTCCCACTCTTCGGACCAAAAGGTGCGGTTCCATCGGCGCCGACCAAACACAAAATGGCCGTCTAGGTAGCTGGGTTGCATATCAGGGCTGTCGAGCCAAGAGCCAGTACGCCCAAAGACATGCCTAAACTGAAAGCCGTTGAACCGACGAGATCCATGTCGACGCCAGGCAACACAAACAAAGGACTCCAGCGGAAGACGGTTGTCGAACCGAGACAACAAGGTGACAAACCAAAGACGGTGCCGATGGGGACACTCGAGCCGAAGGCAAAAATCGAGCCCAAGGGGGCGTTCGAGTCGAGGCAAAACATCGCTCCAAAGCAACAGACTCCAAAGAAGACACAAGGCCACAAAGTGGTTATCGAACAAACAAAGACTATCGGGTCGATAACACTCCCGGCACCGAAAAAGGTCATACAGCCTAAAAAGACTGTTTAAGCACAAAAGACCCTCGGACCGATAAAATTCGGACTTCCGATGCACATATGCCAAAAAACGGTCGAACCAACAACGGACATCGAACCGACACACACAAGAAAGGCGATAACGGGGAAAAGGGCTCAAACGCATGAAGAGCAAGAGCCCTCCACAGAGGAGCAGACCAAACTGTATGTGGACCCAGATACTGGCAAACTTACCGTACTGAAAAGGAAAGTCAGACCAGACACTTCTGCTGAAACCTACCGCATTCCACTCAAAAAGAAAAGAGACTCTGCTATATCTCCAACTCTCTTTGAGCCCATCAGCACACATGTGCAAGAACTTATACATATTCTCCCACACGCACGGAGGAGGATGTGGAATATGAGGATAATGAACTGTATAATTATCCAGTGGACGATGACCAGGACAACCAAACTGAACCGTGGTCTAGTCATGTAGATCCTGTGGACTCACAGACCATGCAAGATACTGCTGCATACTCTGTTAAAACTTCTCCTACAGAGGACACAGCTGCTTTCAATGCATTGATCGAAAGAGCAGCATACAACCACCACGTGGAAATGCATGCAGACCCCATTGAGGAGGATTTCCTCTTCGACACTTTCAACACTTCTGAAAGATCGGTGAAAACATTGCCAATGCTAAAAGGGGTGCTTAAACACGCAGGGGACATATTTAAGGAACCAACCAGGGCAAGAGTCATTAACCCTAGGATTGAAAAGAAATATAGGCCAGCACCAGTGGACCCTACATACATTAAGGGACAGCTGCCATTAGACTCTTTGGTAGTATCCAATGCACGTAAACGTGCTAATTCTCAAACAACGGGCGAAGCTCAACCTCCAGACAAGGAGTCTAAAGTTTTTGAGGCTTCAGGCAAAAGGGTAGCTGCCCAAGCAGCTAACATATGGAGAATCTCTAACACACAAGCCCTGTTAGCCAGGTATGACGGGGCACACTACGACATACTTGAGCACCTTCTCCAGCATCTACCTGACCTTTATAAAGAACAGGCAGAGTTCCTAATACAGGAGGGAAAGTTAATATCTAACGCCTCCATCAAGTGTGCGTTAGACGCAGCTGACACAGCAGCCAGGGCTATCAATACCAGTGTAATGCTCAGAAGACATGTGTGGCTACGCATCTTTGGGTTCAAAAATGAGGTTCAGACGACTTGACTTAATCAGCCAGTCAACCCTGATTATTTGTTTGGCCCTAATGTGGACACAATATTAGACAAAATGAAGAAGGATACCGAGACAGCAAAGTCTATGGGAGCCTTGCAGTCACAACAATACAGAGGTGGCTCCTTTCGTCGCTCCGGCAACAGAGGAGCTGCAAGAGTAGGGTCAGCGCAGCAAACCTCATACAACAAAGGGAACACGCAAACCACCTACAACAAAAACAGTAGAGGTGGATACCGTGGCAATAACAGCAAAGGTAGAGGACGAGGGAATAACACCACCAGATCCTCTACCAACACCAAGCAGTGACTCTTGTCACTGCCCCCAGACCATATAACACCGGTCGGGGGAAGATTACAGCAGTTCCTGCAAGTCTGGGAAAACATAACTACAGACAGGTGGGTGAGGCAAATTATCCAGCATGGCTATTGCCTAGAATTAATCTCCACACTACCCAACATATCCCCAAAATACCGTCCTATGTCCGCAGAACACCTACACTTATTGCAGCAAGAAATCATCAGCATGCTACAAAAAGGGGCCATAGAACTAGTGCCCTTAGAACACCAGGGTACAGGGGTATACTCACTGTACTTCCTAATCCCCAAAAAGGACAGGTCTCTCAGGCCAATCTTGGACCTCAGACCCTTAAACCAATACATTTTATCAGAGCATTTCCACATGCTCACTCTACAGCAGGTATTACCACTGTTGCGTCAAGGAGACTTCCTCGCAACACTAGACCTCAAGGATGCATATTTCCATATACCGGTACACTAGACCTCAAGGATGCATATTTCCATATAGCGGTACACCCAGCACACAGGAAATATCTCAGGTTCACCATACAAAATCAGCACTATCAATTCAAAGTCCTTTTGGGGTGACAACAGCCCCCAGAGTGTTTACCAAGGGCCTAGCGACAGTAGCTGGACATCTCAGAAGACAGCATATTCATGTCTACCCATATCTGGACGACTGGCTAATACAAGCACAGTCAGCCCAGCAATGTGCCAGCCTCATGTCACGCACTATTCACCTCCTGCACAGTTTAGGTTTCTCGCTGAACTACCCAAAGTCCCATCTTCAGCCTGCCCACGTACAACAATACCTGGGAGCGACAATAGACACTCTGGCAGGGAAAGCACAGCCGAATTCTGTCAGAATACACAGCATTCAGACGCTAATCCAAAGGTTCAAGCCCCAACACTCGCTCCCAGCCCGAGTGTTTATGCAGCTAATAGGTATGATGTCCTCATGCATTTTCATAGTCCCTCACGCAAGACTACACATGCGTCCGCTGCAGGAGTGCTTTGCACGTCAGTGGAACCAGGCTCAAGGACAATTAAACAACCTAGTGTTGGTGACCAGTCATGCATACAACTCTCTGCATTGGTGGAACCCACAAAACCTTTGCAAAGGACGACTGTTCCAAGAGCCTGTACCACAAATAGTCTTAACAACGGACACATCCCTAGTAGGGTGGGGAGCCCATGTCCTCCACCACACAGTACAGGGCTTATGGACCACGCAACAGAAAAAAATGCACATCAACCTACTGGAGCTGATGGTAATTTTTATGGCAATGAAAGCTTTCAAAGTAGATCTGTGCAACAAGACCGTGTTGATCCGAACGGACAACATGACTGCGATGTACTACATACAAAAGCAGGGAGGAACACACTCTCCACAGCTGTCGCATCTATCTAAAAGCATATGGAAGTGGGCCATTCAAAGAAACATTTTTCTCATGGCCGAACACCTCCCAGGCAAGGACAATCAAATAGCGGGTCTGCTCAGCAGACACAGCCAACAGATACACGAGTGGGAGATTCATCCCACAGTGCTTCAACCATACTTCCAACAGTGGGGACAACCAGAGATAGACCTGTTCGCCACAAAACAAAACGCAAAATGCCGGTACTTCACCGCAAGGTTCCCACACCCGCAGTCTCAGGGCAATGCGATATGGATGAACTGGTCAGGCAAATTTGCCTACGCTTTTCCACCAGCACCGTTGATACCGCTAGTGGCACGCAAACTGCGCCAACACTCTATGACGCTAATCCTAGTTGCTCCAACATGGGCGAGGCAACCGTGGTACAGAGTTCCTAGAACTTTCCGTGGTGCCTCATCAAAGACTAAAACTAACGCCCAGTCTCTTAACCCAGAGCCATGGAGACATTCAGCACCCAGATCCACAGCAGCTGAACCTTGCAATCTGGCTCCTGAAGTCATAGTTTGGCTACCTAAACTTACCTCCTGACTGCATGCACATTATCAAAGAGGCAAGAAGACCTACCACAAGATCATGCTATGCGGCAAAGTGGAAACGTTTTGTCATTTACTGTAACAACAATGACATAAACCCACTAGACGCATCAACTCAAAATATCATATGCTATCTTTTGCACCTACATCGCTGCAATCTAGCCTATACGTCCATAAGGATACACTTAGCTGCCATAGCAGCTTACCTTCAGAACAGGCAACACCTTTCCCTATTCAAAGTGCCTGCAATTAAAGCATTCATGGAGGGACTCAAACGAGTAATCCCCCCAAGACACCCACCTTCACCGGTCTGGAACCTAAACATCGTTTTAACCGGATTAATGGGACCACCTTTTGAGCCTCTACACTCATGTGAAATACAATTTTTAACATGGAAGGTGGCGTTCCTCGTAGCAATTACTTTGCTTAGAAGAGTTAGCGAGCTGCAAGCCCTAACTATTCAAGAGCCATTCTTCCAAATCCACGCTAATAGGGTCGTGCTTAGAACAAACCCTAAATTCATGCCAAAAGTAGTGTCCCATTTCCACATCAATCAAACGATAGAACTGCCAGTGTTCTTCCCAAATCCACAGTCAGTACCTGAAAGGGCCCTGCACACACTAGATATTAAAAGGGCTCTCCTATATTACATAGACAGAACAAAAGATTTCAGGAAAACAAAACAGTTGTTTGTTGCTTTTTCACCACAACACAAAGGCAACCCCATTTCCAAATCTGGGTTAGCAAGATGGATTGTTAAGTGCATTCAAATAGGTTATCTTAAGGCAAAACGCACTTTAACAGTTCCCCCAAGAGCGCATTCAACACGCAAAAGGGGGGCATCCATGGCTTTCCTCGGAAACATTCCTCTAATGTAAAGCAGTCACATGGTCCACCATACATACTTTCACAAAACACTATTGTGTAGATGTACATTCCAAGCAGCAAGCTGCTGTAGGACAGGCTGTTCTAAAAACTCTGTTTCAGACTGCTGCAGCTGGCACAGGTAGCCACCGCTAAGGGAGAAACTGCTATACATTCTATGCACAGATATGAATTCAGCAGCCCACATGCCTCGAACGGAATATGCTACTTACCAGTATGCATCTGTTCTTGGCATGTAGGGCTGCTGACATTCATATGAATGACTGTCTTGATCGTTGTTTTTGTTATGAATATGAAAGTGATAACTTAAAAAAAAAAAGCTTCTCTGGAGCCTCTAGGAGGAAGGTGAAACACACATATGTCTTGGAACTCAAAACTGTCTTCTCAGCCCTGAAGGTCTGGACACAAGTGGGTGGGAAAGACAGTCAAAATTCCAGCCGGGTCAGGGGGGGTCCAGAGGTGGGTGTGGTTCTGGGACAAAATCTCATGTGGTTTCCAGGCTGACACAGGACCTTTGGAAATCTGCCGTTCATAGAAGGATAATTCTAATGGTGATAGGTCCTATCTGCATACAAAACAAAAAAGCAGACAGGCTGGCACTTCAAGCAATTACGAGCTAAAAAAAACTACTGGTCAGGTGTTAATGTCCTATGTTTAAAGTAGTCACGTAAATTTGCCTGCGCTTTCTCCCCCAGTATCCTTAGCACAATTGGCATACAGAAATGCAAGACATCCCAATTTGGCTTTAATCTTGGTAGCACCTCAGTGGGCCATACAAACAAGGTTTTCAGACTTGGCACACTGACCGTCTCCTTATTTTGTGCTGTGCTGTTTTCATCCATACTTGACTATTTATAGAAGGCTCATGTATACTATGTGGAACTAGCTGCCCTGAGCCTAGGAGCATGGTTCCTGAGGACATACAGTTTGGCTACTTGGGTATATGGAAATAATTCAGCCAGAATGCCAACTCCAAGACTGGCACAGATTTAATATTGGTATAACATAAAATGACTTGGTAATGGCTGGTCACAGGACACTTCTGTAGTCCAGTATCTCGCACACCTATTAGATGAGAAACATACCTAAGCTTCACTAAAGGTATGCTTTGCAGCTATGGAGTGCACACAAGGAGAGCAATAGGGAGAAGCTTCGAAACCATACGGGTCATAAAAAGATTTCTGAAGGGAGCAGAGAGATGTGAGCCCAAGGTCAACTCCAGCCCCCTTGTGGACCCTTAATCTGGTGCTGACATAACTCATGAAACCACCAGTTGAACCAATTCACAGCATAAACTCTAACCCTTAAAATAGCCTTCTTGATTGCTATCATGTCTCTATGGGAGTTATGAATCAGCGGCCCTGAAAACATAGGAGCCTTATCTATAAATGCCCAAGGACTTGGGGGTAGTGAAAACAAACCTTCAGTTTATCCCAAAAGTGGTACCTACACTTGCTTGCGGTCTTCCAACAACCTAAATTGCGGACAGAGAGAGCCCTGTATGCACTGAATGTTAGAAGTGTGTAGTCTCACCTCGCATTGAGTATTCATATTGTTTCTCTGTTTGTTTTGGGTGTTCCTGACCTCTTGGCTGCATGCCCCCGGTTTTTTTGTGCATCCTTTTCACAACCTTTATTGCGAATCGCCGTGAACACGCTTCCCTACTGAATGAAGGGATCTACTCCGCATTCCTCTTTCTTTGTTAATTGTTCACCTCGCTCATAACATTCCCCTCGCGTCTTCCGGGTCTTGTTCCGAGAAGACGCCAAACTTACTGTACGTATGCGAGACACTTACACCTTTGTACGCAGTGTTGAGGTGAGCGTTCACCCGTTTTCACAGGCATGATCTAATGTCTATTTCTTTCCTATATTTATTCTTTTCGAAGCCGGTTCTTGTACCGATTCACGCCACCATCTGTTTGATTAACCTAAATTGCACGGTTAACCCAGACCTTTTCACACGCACAGACCTTTAATAAACATCTGCGTTATATCATACAGCTTACACATTATGTGCTCAACACTTCACGTTGATTAATATCGCATCGCACGTCCCGGCACGCTGGTTACTCACCACTGTATCTTTGGTTATTCATTTAGAACGGTTTCCTTTGGACTTGGCACTTTGTTAGTTTCCTTTAGACACTTGGTGACTACGGCCCACAAACTTATTTCTGGTTCATTCTGAGCACTTTTCTCATTCCACATGGTAACCTAAGTCACTTGTCAACTATCATGTGTTGCACTCTGGCCCTAGGACAAAGACCTTAGTATTTCTTTACATCTCTTCTAGAACATTCCCCCTGAAGAAGAGCCATTGGCTCGAAATGCATCGGGGACAGATGTCTCAGTGTACAGCTATATTGACAAACAATTGAACAATTTGGACGTCTGATATTGTATTTACTATTGGATATTCTATCTTATGATGAAATATGATTTGATCAATATTTAAATAAAGATGACATCGATCTAAGCTACTTTACTGATTGGTTTTTAAAAAATGTAACTACTTATTTGGCGAGCCATCGCCGCCAGGTATCTACACCACCTCTAGGACTACGAGATGATCATTCCCAGCACCCTAAGAATGCAAACAGTTACAAACTGGTTAAATTAGAGTTTACTTTGGAGTGCAGTGGTCATCATCCTTTTTCTAAAAATTATATAAAAACATATGTCAGTTCTCTAAATTAGGTTTGAGCTTCTTCTTGAGTGCGTCTCATTTATTGACTCTGTGTGTACAACAATTACTTAACACTACCCTCTGATAGCCCAAAACTGCTCGCCCACACTATCACAAAAGAGAGCATACATGATTATTAATTTAAGCCATGTATATAAATCGTCTGGATTTTCTACATGTATACATCATTTTGGTCCACTACATAGGATTTCTGTAAGATCCTGAAAGCCGATGTGGCACATTTTCTTTTCTGGTGTCCAGGTATCCTGAACATCATATTGCCCAGGTAAACCCTCCACCACATAAGTGAGGAGTCTGTGGTAACACTCATCTGCAGCCGAGGGTCAACAAATGATCTGTCCAGTGAAATATTTATCATTCCACCATGTGAGACTTTGCTGAATTGTGAGTTCCACCAAAACTAGATCTTCCCACTAACCTGTCGCTTGTGACCATTGCCTAGACAGACACTTCAATAATGGGCAAATGTGCAGTCAAGCATACAGCAGTATGGCTATGCAGGAGCCCATCCTCCTGAACAGTTTTATTACTGTGTTCACGCTTAGCGTACCAGAAAAAAAGCAACCTTTGAAAAGCCATCCCCCTCTCTTCATTTCCACTTCTCGCTCTGTTGGTTGCACACTCGTTCCCTCAGCATGTTTCAATAAGCCCAGTATGCCTGTCGCACTCTACTCTCCATGTTACTGAATACACCAACCCAAATTTGGTTGGTGTATTCAGTAACACGCTGCACGCCTCGCTCTGCTGCAAGCCTCCTCTGCTGCACGCCTCACACTGCTGCACGCCTCACACTGCTGCACGCCTCACACTGCTGCACGCCTCACACTGCTGCACGCCTCACACTGCTGCACGCCTCACACTGCTGCACGCCTCACACTGCTGCACGCCTCACACTGCTGCACGCCTCACACTGCTGCACGCCTCACACCACCACCACCACATCACTCAGGGACACCAGTATATCACTCTAGGACACCACCACATCACTCTAGGACACCACCACATCACTATTGTACACCACCACATCGCTCTGGGACACCACCGCATCACTCTGGGGCACCACCGCATCACTCTGGGGCACCACCGCACCAGTCTGGGGGCACCACCGCACCAGTCTGGGGGCACCACCGCATCAGTCTGGGGGCACCACCGCATCAGTCTGGGGGCACCACCGCATCAGTCTGGGGGCACCACCGCATCAGTCTGGGGGCACCACCGCTTCAGTCTGGGGGCACCACCGCTTCAGTCTGGGGGCACCACCGCAATAGTCTGCGGGGCACCACCGCATCAGTCTGGGGCACCACCGCATCAGTCTGGGGCACCACCGCATCAGTCTGGGGCACCACCGCATCACTCAGCCCAACCACATCATCACTCGGCACCACAACAGCACTGTCCTTGCTTGCTACCAATAAGCCTTGCCATAGCCAATAGGACTCGAATAAGGAAAGTGTAAGCTGTTGGCTTTGTGAATAACAATGCTATTAATTTATATATTTTCAAAGCCAACACATATTAAAGAGAATTGTCATTTACAATACAAATAGCTCACACTTTCCTAATGCGAGACCTATTGCATTGCAAATTCTTGTTATACTTTTGAGTCACTTGCTGTAGCTCAAATGTTCTTTCAAGGAGTCTAATGGTTAGTAGGTGTCCGTGATAATGATATTTGGCTTGCCTGGTGGGCTGTAGGTGCTGCAAGCCGCAATGGCCTCTAGTGAAATATCATGGGCCCTGGGACTTATTTGTTTACAAAGTAAGCACTGGTCATTGGGAGAAAAGCCAAGGACATACTTGACAAGGAAGAAACATGCAACAGTCAGTTTTCATGGCTTAAGCATCCTTAAATTATATCTGCTCAGCGCCCAAATGATTTTTTTTTTTTTTAAACATTTTTATTGATTTTTCCACAAGGCAGTACATAGAACATGCATGTCATCATCCGTTAGCAACCCCACGCCCCTAACCCCACATCCCACCCTCCACCGTCAAAGTGCAAATTCATATCATCATAGTCCAAATGTTCATTCATCACAGTTCTCCCTATAGCTCCCACCCATCATCTTGAGTCTCATGGCTGTCCCCACTTCTGCTGGTCGACTCGTAATTGTTTTGGGTCCCTTCAGAGACCCCTGTCCAGGCCATGATAACGTCTCCATTTACCCCACACTTTACGGAATTTCCTCGGACAGCCTCTTGCTTTATACGTGACCCTTTCTGCTGCCATGTACATGTCTAGTCCCCTCCTCCACTCCCCTAGCTGAGGCGTGTCGGACGCTCCCCATTTCCTAGCAATGTCTCTCTTTGCCACCACCAAGGCCAACACCAAAAAGATTAGCAGTGGGCGGGCCAGATCTATATCATTAGTCATGCCCAACGGGACCAGCTTCGGTTCCATTGGTATGTCTATCTCTAGTATTTTACCCAGTTCCGTGGTGATCGCGCTCCAATAGGCCTGTATACTTGGGCATGACCAAATTATGTGTATGAAAGTCTCGTTCTCGTGTCCGCAGCGTAGGCAGCTGGGGTCTGACACCCTCCCCATTTTACATAGCCTCACTCTGTCATAATATACTCTGTGTAAGATCTTAAACTGAATTAGGCGTAAGCGTGACTTGATTGCTACTTCTCTAGGGTGCATCAGTACCCCTCCCCAATCTACTTCATCTATCTCACCCACTTCCTCCTCCCATTTGTCTCGGAGGCCCGCCAGTGTGTTCGGTCTATTATTCATAATTGTTTTGTAGGTCAGGGAGACCGCTTTCCCCGGGATCTTTCCTTGCAACAGACGGCCCTCTAGCGGTGCATATTCGGGGAGTGGCTCTCGTAGCGCCCCTTCTGCCAAGTAAGCATGCCTTAGTTGCATGTATTTAAAGAATTGAGAGCGCTGTTGCCCAAATTCGGTCTGTAACGAAGCAAAAGGTTTTAGTGCACCGTTTTTGATGATGTCCCCTAGTGTGGAGATACCGATGTCGTCCCATCCCTGGAACCCTTTAAATTTGCTTAGCTCTTTGAGCGAGGCGCACTCCCATAGTGGTGTTAGCTTCGTAGCCCTATGTGCCCAACCGGTGACATTCGTGGCTCTGTTCCACGCCGCCAGTGTAATCCTTGTGGTCGTCAGTAGTCCAGCCTGTCCCTTCCCCCCATATATGTAGTGTAGACTTGAGTGTATACCCATTTGGTATCTTTCCAGTGCATACGTGGGGTGAGTGGCGGGTGTGTGGAGCCATTGGTCATTAATGGGGGCTAAGTGTTCTGCCCAATAGTAGGTCTCTAGGTCAGGGAGTGAGATCCCCCCGTCATATTGGTGCCTCTGCAGCGTCGCCAGGCGACTCTGGGGTGTTTCCCCAGCCATAGGAATGACTGGAGGTCCGCATGTATGTCTCGGAAAGTCTTGGACGGTATCGGGAAATATTCATTTTGGAAGGCATAGAGGAATTTTGGAAGAGATATCATTTTGAACATCGCTGCCCTACCAAGTATTGTCAAAGGGAGGGACCGCCACCTATCTGTGTCAGCTTTGAAATCATGTATGATCCGGGCGATATTACAATCATATGAGGCGCTTCTGTCAGCAATGATAAATATCCCCAGGTACTGGAAGCCTTCTTCGGTTGTCTGTATATTTTGCGGCAGTTGAGACCATTCCTTACGCCCTTGGGGGCCGTAAAGTGTCGATTTGTGCCAGTTAATCTGGTACCCTGACCTCGCGCCATATTTTGCCAGTTCATCAAACAGCGCCGGTATTGTGCTTTCCGGCCGTGTGACATAAAGAAGGACGTCATCGGCGTAGAGGGATAATTTTTCCTCACGTGTGTCTGCTTGGCTTATACAGAACCCCGAGATCCTCTCGCTTTGTCTGACCGCGGAGGCCATCACTTCGATTGTCAAGGCGAATAGCAGGGGTGACAGGGGGCCTCCCTGTCTGGTTCCCCGTCGTATGGGAAAAGTCCTCGACGTCACCCCATTGACCCTTACCCGGGCTTCAGGGCCTGCATATAGTAGACTAATTTTCCTCCTGTATTTGGGTCCAAAACCCATTCGTTCTAGTACTCCCTCTAAGAAGGGCCAATGAACAGCATCAAACGCCTTTTCTGCGTCTAGGGACATGAACCAATGTGGTTCTGCTCTATCTTTTATCACATACAGCCAGTTATGTGTCCTCCTTAAGTTATATCTGGTAGCCCTTTCGGGAATGAACCCTGTCTGATCCATATGTATCAGGCCTGAGATGACTCTTCTCATGCGCAGAGCCAGTATAGTTGCATATATCTTGGCCTCCACATTTAGTAGGGAAATGGGACGGTACGAGGTGCAGTCGTCCGGTGGTTTCCCAGGTTTGTGGATCGGGATAATCGTGGCCTGTTTAAGATCCAGGGGGAACTGTCCCTCCTCTTCGGCATCCTGGAACATGCCCAGCAAATGTCGCGTCAGGAGGTCGGCCATGTTCTTGAAGAGTTCCGCAGGAAAGCCGTTAGGACCTGCGGCCTTCCCTGTGTGAAGTTTGGCCAGCTCCACTCGGACTTCCTCTTCCGTGACGTCGGACTCTAGATCCGCACAATCGGTCTCCTCAAGTACTGGGAGGGTGATGGGCGCCATGTATTGCAACGCGTCTGTTTTAGAGCCTAGATCGCGGGCCTTTTATAGATTTTCATAACATTCGGCAAACGCGTCAGCTATCTTATCGTCGGTGCAGATCCAAGAGCCAGGGCCCACCCTTATTTTCTCTAACCAGCGTTCGTCTCTCTCCTTCCTACTGAGCCAGGCCAATAGTCTCCTCGATTTATCACCCACATCATATATGCGGTGTAGGTTAGCTAGCGCTTGCGTCCTGGCCTCTCCCGTCACTAGCTGTCTATACTGTGCCTGTGTATCTGCCAGGCGTCGTTGCGTCCCAATGTCTCTCGTAAGTAAATGTGCCTGCTTTAATTGTAGTATTTGTGCTTCTAGGGTGTGTACCTCAGTCAGGTTCTTCCTTCTAGCCTCTGCCAGTCTACAGTGAGCCCTATCACGAAGCACCACTTTGAGTGCCTCCCACAGGACTACACGTGAGTCCACAGATCCCTCGTTTTCTCTCAAGAACACCTTCACGTCGGCCCTAAGTCCCTTCCTAATGTCCGGGTTTTGCAAATCCCAGGCCGAGAGACGAAGGGTCGTGGGACCCCTCCTCTTCCGTCCACCAATCTGAATCGCTAGGGGGGAGTGGTCCGACACCCCTCGAGCATAATATTCCGCCGAGTCCGATATTTGCAGTGTCTGCCGCGCCATGAAGATATAGTCCAGACGAGAATAGACTTTGTGTGCCCCAGAGAAAAAGGAGAACGCCTGCGTATCTGGGTGTAGCCAACGCCATACATCCAGGAGGCCAAGTATCTCCATAGATTTAGCTAATGGGGTCATATTTTGGGATCTATCTCGCTCACCTGACCGGCCTGCGGAAGAGCTCATCACATCATTAAAGTCCCCCCCAAGGATTTGGATCCTATCCGATGTATTGAGAATTATGTCTGATATCCCCTTCATAGTGTCTGCCTGTAGTTTGGGCGGGGCATAGGCCGATATGAGTGTGTATTCCCGTCTTCTCCATGATCCCCGCACCCCTACGTAGGTGCCCTGTCTATCAGTCCAGATATGTGTCACTCTCATTGGTGGGTTCTTTTTAATGAGTATTGCAGTCCCCCTAGACCCGGAGGAAAACCCTGCGTGTGCCAAAACTTTGTATTGTCCCCTTGCCTAGAAGGCGCATCTATTGCCTTGTAGGTGTGTTTCCTGGAGGAGTACAACATCCGCCCCAGACCTCTTGATGTAATTGTTTACCAATCCTCGTTTAATCTTGCAACCTAGGCCGTTAACATTCCAGGTCATCACCTTAATGCCCTTCTCGTGGTCCGCTTCCCTCTCATGATCCCCCATAGTCATGCTGGTGGTGAGTAAGTGGCACACCCTGTATCTCCTGTGACGGCGCCCGGCGTGTGACAGGGGTCAACAGTTGATGTGATGTGCTAAGTAATGTTAGGTAGCCTCTGACGTTTTGTGATGGGATGCGTTGCCTTTCGCGTGTGTCCGCCCGACATATGGTTGTGACTCTCAGATGGAGTGCCCCACTTCCCCCTCCCCCCTGCCCCCCAACTCCCTCGCCCTCCCCCCTTGCGCTGTCCCCAACCTGCTGCTTCAACATAGCTGAATTCCCCCACCTTCCCTCCACCCCACCTCCCTCCCCTTTCAGTCCCAACCCTCTGCAAGGCAGAACTGTCACCAGGAGAAGGTCGAGGTCCCCCTCCCTTTCAACCTACTCTAACAAACTCAATGCAAAACATGTGGTGCATTCCCCAGTAAATAGTCTTAAAAGTCAAAGGGAAAAAATGCGCTCAAAAGAGTCGGTAACCAATAGAAACCAATAGGTATAAGGAGAGTGTAGCAACTTGCGTGTCCTCTTAGCGACGAGCTGCAATCTCGGCTGCCCAATCTGCCCTTGTTCAGGAGTGCGAGTCCTGCGTGTCTGGACGGGGGTCTGTCGCTTGCCCGGAGGCGTCTTGTTCTAGCTCACAAATCGCCTTTTCCAGTGGATGGACGGAGTGTGCACCTCCCTCTTCCTCTCCCGATGAGCGGGCTTCGGAGTCTTCTCTCTCGTCTCCTTCTGAGCGGGAGGTTCTGCTTAGACGACTGAAGCCAGGCCCCGTTGCACCTCTCCCTCCGGGTGATGCCGATTGTCCTTTCCGTCTGTTCACCTGGGTGCGTCCCGGGTAGGGCGTAGTCTGTGTCTGTCTCCTATTCCTTTGTGCCCTTTGTCGCTGAGCCTTCGGCCGTTCCCATTGCGGCCTGTGAGGCGTCGGCCTATCAGATCCGCTCCCTCTATTGTTTTCCGGTCTGTGGAATATGGGACGTTTCTCCAGCCATTGCCAGGCATCCTCCCGATGGTTAAAGAAGTGCGCTTTGTCTTTGTAGATCACCTTTAATTTCGCCGGAGAAAAGTAGCATATAGGTAATGTTCATGTCTCTCAGCTTTGCTTTGACTGCGTCAAAGGAGCGGCGTTGCTTTTGCACTTCCTGGCTGTAGTCAGGGAAGATCATTATAGTTGTGTTCTCCATGCGGATTTCTCCCAGCTTCCTGGACTCTCGCAGTATCAGGTCCCGGTCTGCGAAGTTGCGGAAGCGCGCAATGACTGGTCTGGGTCTCGCTCCCTCAGGTGGTCGAGCCAGTAGGGCTGTATGGGCCCTTTCGATGATGAAACAGGTCGAGAACTGCACCGCCGGGAAGGTTGTCGTCAACCAAGAGTGGAGAAAGGCTGCCATGTCCGTCCCCTCAATTCCTTCTCTAAAGTTAACAAAGCGCAGGTTGTTGCGTCGCGCCCTATTTTCTGCATCGTCAACCTTCCAGAGTAGCTGACGATGCGAGGCCTGGAGCTCTGCCATATCCTTCCTCAGCGTGGAGATCGAGTCTTCCGCCTCCCCTATTCGTGTCTCCGCTGTAGTCACCTGGTCCGTCAATTTCCGGAAGTCTTGTCGCAGTAGTGTCACCTCCGACCCCACTTCGCCAATTTTAACCTCCAATGCTGCCCTGGATTCCTGAATGTCGGCCCTGGATGCCTGGATGGCGGCCATCAAGAGGTCTGTGTCTGAGCGCGGGCCGTTTGTCGCGGGCGCGGCCTCGGTGCTCGACCGTGTCGCAGTGAAGTTATCCATGGGGCCCTGTTTGAGAGTTTTGGGGAGTGTATCTTTCTTGCCCATGGTCGGCGACGCCAAGTAGTGCCTTTCGCGTGGAGCCGATTTCTTGCTCCACCTGCGCTGCAGGTCCGCGGGCTTGAGACTTGTTCTTCGTAGCTCGTATCTTCAGTCCCGGTCCGCGCCTCGTCCTGTGTCCCGGCCTCAGCCCGCAGCCCACGGTCTCCTCGCCGCCCTCTACAAAGGTTGGGTCATATGGTACACACTCCCCCTCGGTATGTTCGGAGGAGGCGCCGTGCGTGCGCGGTATTGTCTTGTTATATCATGCCTCTCCCCGCCTTGTCTTGCCCCTTCTTACCGATCTCGCAGTGCCCATCGGCGGATGCAGCCTGTTGATCAAGCGCTACTCAACCGCCGCCACCCCCATGTTCTCACAGGCTAGGCCTCCGCCTCCGGCCCATATAGCTCGGCCCACCTCGAGACTCCAGTCCGTGGTCGCAGGGAGGCCCAGGTCTCATAGCCTTCTCCGCAGCACCACTAGTTTCCAGTTCCAATGGCCAGGGGGGTGGGGGTGAGGAGAACCAGCACCGCGCCGCAGGGGGGGCGTATGGCAGGTCTGTTTAACGTGCCAGGTCTTATCAGGCCCGCGGGGGGTCCCGGCGGGGTCTCACCGCACTGGGTGTACGTTTGCGAACCAGCGTTGTTGTAGAGGCTCAGGAGCTCTCCCCACCTCCCGGCAGCCGGTGATACCGCAGGGTCCCGGGAGCGCCGCGCCGGCTGTTGCTGATGCAGTCTTCCCCTCTCGGCGGGCGCCGCCTCCACTTCTCCCGCACTTGCGCCGCGGCCGGGCTCAGTCCGGTGTCGGCGTCTCCGTAGCCCCTCAGGAGGGGGTGCAGTAGTCCCGGCCGGGGGCCGCCGCCAGCTACTGTTGATTTCAGGAGCGTCTTGTCTACATGTGCCGGCCACTTCCCCACATCCGCGAGGGTCCTGTAGGAGGCTGGAGGTGCTCGGCTGTTCTGTTGCCTATGTGTCGGCCCGATCAGCTCCCTCCACCGGGCAGAATCCAGGCACTCAGCGTGCCGCCGCCATCTTGGTTCCCGCGGCCGGGCTACTTTCTGTCTCCGTTTTCGGCTAGTTTCGCCGGACAGCCAGCAGATTGCAGTTCACAGGGAGGCAGACTGGCTTGACGCTTCTTCAGAAGTCAGTTTTGGGCTGTGTGGCATTAGTTTTCCGTCGGATTAATAGCAGCTCGCCCGGAGCTACGAGGAAATGCGTCCTAGCTGGCCATGCTGCTGGCCACGCCCCCGCCCACATGATTTTTAGTGTACACTTTCACAAAGCACTACTGTTAACCAGTTTATAGGGGAGCTCAGGTGGAACAATGAGTATTAAAACACCTGTTTGCTAATAAACATTCTGGTGAACCCAGCCTCCCAAGGGAAGAGCATAACACAAAATGAATGTGCAGCATGTGAATCCAGAAACAATTCACACTGGAAAAAAAAGTGGTTACTTACCAAAAGTAGTAGCTTGGAGACATTTCTGGATTGGCATATACACCCTGTCCACCTCCCTAAAATTAAGTGAATTTTCAAAGGAGAGACACAAGGAGAGAATAGTAGAAGAGCCAGACACATGAGAAGGTTGTCCAGAGGCATAAAATAATCTGAATATGGTAACCACTTCGAAGGGTTTCTGGGTCTTTTGCCCAACTTTATTCAAGAAGGGACATAGCACCGAATGGTTTTCTCTATGACTCTCATAACAGAAAAACTAAAAAAGGACTGAAAGTCTATTCCGGACTCAACCACCACATGACGAACATAAACAGCATGTTAATCCATAAAATTCTTCCAGCTACAAAACTATTCTTTCAGGTAAGTAACCATTTAGTTATACAATGCTGAATCATGCACCACTTCATCTGTCGGCAAGACTTTGGACCTAAAATACTCCTATTCTGATATAGATGGTTTGCCTACCAGCAAAGTGATGCCACTAGTGAAAGGCCAAAGTTGCCTGCTTTGCTGCAAGTTGAGGTACTTATGGTGAGGTTACACTTTGCATGCTCATACTTTAGGAACTATAAAATACTCCTCTTCATGTGTTAAGTGATTGCCACTCCCAATTCATTTTGAGCTTCTGTTGAGATGCTCTGAAATGCAGTGTTCATCAGCCTAGTAAGTCTGCACTGATATAAGTGATGTCCCCTTTCTAGGCTTGGTCCCAGACTTTGTTGAGCCAGCTGTTTAGTTTTTTCTAGCACTTCTTACTGCAAAAGCTTCTCCTTATCACCTCAAGAAGTAGTACAAGATTAACAAACAGGATCATATTTTCATTCAGGCATATGCCTAGCTGGAGTCTGTCATTGTCTTGCCTGCTCTCTTCCACTGTCCCACTGTCCAAGGGATTGAAAACTGCTAGATAATTCAGGAAGGCAGGTGTGCAGTATAGGAAACTGGCTCTACATATACTACACCAAATGAGGTCTAGTGTGTATAGAGTCCTGGTGACCCCAGAGGTAGGCAGAGGTTAAAGTTAGATAGAACCTTAGTCTCTGTGTGGTAGTGTGGTCGAGCAGTAAGGCAGTATCAGAGGACAGTGTCAAGCATTTGATGTACACACTGAGTCAGCAAATGAATTCACATACTCAAGAACTGAACTCTAGGCCAATTGTGTTATTATAAAAATATATACTGTTTTATTTTTAGAACCAAGCAAGCCTGGCACAGGTAAGCATTAAATACTTTACAGTAATAAGTAGCCGATTGTAGAACAATTTGAAAATGCAATAGAGCTTGTACTTTGTTTGATTCACAGGGGCTGCAATAGGTTGCATCTCTTAGCAAATATAGTTCATTGAAATGAGTCAACCAATCAATCACGAAATTTATAGAGTGCACTACTCGCCCGCGAGGGTCTCAAGGCGCTGGGAGGGGGGCCGGGGGGGCGCTACTGCTCGAACAGCCAGGTCTTGAGCTGTTTCCTGAAGGAGAGATGGTCCTGGGTCAGTCGTAGGTGGGTGGGGAGGGTGTTGCACGTCTTGGCCGCTAGGTAGGTGAAGGTTCTTCCTCCGGTGGTTCTGCGGATACGTGGAACGAGGGCAAGGCTGGCGGAGCGGAGCTGGCGGGTAGGTGTGTAGAACATGAGGTGGTTGTTGAGGTATTCAGAACCCATGTTGTGGAGAGCTTTGTGTGCGTGGGTGAGGAGTCTGAACGTGATCCTCTTGCTGACGGGGAGCCAGTGCAGGTCTCTCAGGTGGGCGGAGATGTTGCTGTGTCGGGGGGATGTCCAGGACGAGTCGTGCGGATGCGTTCTGTATGCGCTGGAGTCTTTTCTGAAGTTTGGCAGTGGTCCCTGCATAGAGAGCGTTCCCGTAGTCCAGACGGCTGGTGACGAGGGCCTGGGTGACCGTCTTCCTGGTTCCAGTGGGGATCCAACGTAAGATCTTTCGTAGCATGCGGAGGGTGTTGAAGCAGGAAGAGGTGACGGCGTTGACTTGCCTGGTCATCGTGAGGGAGGAGTTGAGGATGAAACCCAGGTTGCGTGCGTGGTCCGTGGGCTTGGGGGGGGGGGGGATGCCCAGAGCCGGGGGCCACCAGGAGTCGTCCCAGGCGGAGCTAGACGGGCCGAGGATGAGGACTTCCGTCTTGTCTGAGTTCAGTTTCAGCCGGCTGAGCTTCATCCATTCTGCGACGTCTTTCATACCTTCCAGGAAGCTGGCCTTGGCGAGGTCGTTGGTGAGGGAGAGGATCAGTTGGGTATCGTCGGCGTAGGAGATGATGTTGAAGTTGTGCTTGCGTGCGATGGCTGCGAGGGGGCGCATGTAGCTTGGGGTACGCTGCAGATGATCTTGGTGGCTGCTGCGCGGAAGGGCGGGAGACGGACTCTTTGGGTTCTGTCGGAGAGGAAGGAGGTGATCCATTCCAAGGCCTTTCCTTGGATTCCGGCGTGGTGGAGGCGGGTTGTCAGGGTGCGGAGGCAGACCGCGTCGAAAGCAGCCGATAGGTTGAGGAGGATGAGGGCGGCAGTTTCCCCGTTGTCCAGCAGGGTCCTGATGTCGTCCTGGGTCGAGGGAGCCGTTTGTCTCGAGGAAGGCGGTCAGCTGCTTGTTGACGGTTTTCTCAATGACTTTTGCGGGGAAGGGGAGGAGCGAGATGGGGCGGAAGTTCTTGAGGTCAGTGGGGTCTGCGGTGGGTTTCTTCAGGAGGGCGTTGATCTCCGCGTGCTTCCAGCTCTCCGGGAAGGTGGCGGATGCGAAGGAGTTGTTAATGATGTCCTGGAGTTGGGGTGCGATGATGGAGTCCGCTTTGTTGAAGATGTGGTGTGGGCAGGGGTCGGCTGGGGAGCCTGAGTGGATGGTGTTCATCGTGTGGGTGATGTCTTCCGTGCTGACGAGGGTCCAGGTGCGGAGGGTGGTGGTGGGGGGCGCTGGTTCGGTGGTAGGGTCTGTGGTCTGAGCGCTTTTCCAGTAAATTACAAGTACACTTTTTACTTTACTTCTCTAACTCAGTGCTGGGTACCTAGATTCTCCAGTATTAGGGTGTCTTTCATAGATTCACATGCTTGAATATTCCCCGTCGTCTGAGTGGGAGTCCCACGGTAAATAAAATAGCAATAACATACTCATAATATGTATATGTAGAAACATAACACATGAATACACATTAGAAAAAAGGCAGAAAAGCCTAGACACAATTCCACATAGGAATACATGAAGAGAGAAAAAGACACTTGTAGTCTATTCCTGTCATTATGTTGGTCCAAACTGTAGCCAATTAGGCGCCAGCAGCCTTCCAGAACCTTCTCCTCGGGGCTCAGTACCTCAGATTTTCTACCGCACGTCGTGCGAAAGGGAGTCTCCCTGAGCTCTGCTCAGTTTTCTCTTCTCTTCAGATTTTTCCTGTGTTCTCAGCATGTCTTCTAGTAAGAAGTCTCTCTTTAGACCTTGCTCTTCTTGTGGAAAGCTGCGCCTTTATTCAGAAGATCCTCACAGTAAGTGTATTTACTGTCTTAACCCTGACCATGAAGTGGGTAAATGTAAGTTCAGTAGAACTTTCTCCACAAAGACTCTAAAAGATAGGGAAGGCCGTCTTCTACTGTGGCTTCAGAGACTTAAGGACAAGGATAATATACTTTCTGATGCTGAAAGTCTCATTTCTGGTCGTTCCCAAGCAGCTTCAAAACGTGGTAGTGTGCTGGAGTTGCCTTCACCATTCCTTAAGAAGAAGAAGATGTCACTCTCTCTGGCCCCTGCGGTGTCTTCTCCTCTACCTGCTACGTCCACGCCCGCGAGACCTGGCTCTCAGGCGCCTGCTGCATCTTTCACTCATGTTTCTGTCAAAAAACATGTTTCATCGTCGACAGGAGCGTCGACGGTCGTCCCGACGACGAAATCTGCCGTTTCCGGCTCGTCGACGACAACTACGTCTGCATCAGGATCGTGGACGACTGTTTCGTCGAAGGTAACTCTGTTTGAAGACTGTACCATCGGTTATCCCTATTGATTCATTGTCGCCGAAGAAGCCTCCACCGTCGACGACCAAATCTTCATCGACGAAGAGTGTTAAGAGACTAACTCCGTCGACGACAGCCCCGTCGACGACAGCTCCCTCGACGGCCGCCCCGTCGACGACTGCTCCGTCGACGGCTGCTCCGTCGGCGAAAAAGAAGTCATCTTCGTCGACGAAAGCTCCGTCGACTGCTCCATTGCCATTGGCAACAGACCCATCGATGATGGATTCTTCTAGTGTTGTTCCAGCACCTTCATTGTCGTCGTCAGTTCCACCGACGACATCTTCCGCATTTGCCTCTCTGCCTTTGCTGCCACTCTCGTCCACGGGCTCTGCCACCGTCGACACGCTTCACCAACGCCGCAAGTTGCCTATTGACCAAATTTCCATCTCCAGTGACCCGCAACCTCCATCACCCTTGTTTGTCACGGATTCCGATCAGGATTCGGAGGAAGATGTGCTTGAGTCTTTAAGGGCGGCACGTAGTATATCTGATTTGGTAATCAAGTGCCAGGACTATAGCAATGATGATGAGGACCAATATTTCCAACAAGAGGAAATGACAGTCCAGGTTCCTACAGCGACAGTTCCTTTGTCGCTTATCTCTAATGTCCAACATATGTTAGACGATTATAATAGGCGTTTCCCGCCTTCTCCACAGGTTCCTACAGTTCCTTCTGTTTTAACGCCTGTTGCAGTGCCTGCTGCGGCTCCTCTGGCGCTTCTACCTTCATCGGCTCCTCAGATACAAACGTCAGTGCGATACACACTACTGTGTATGACGTCGAAGGTGACATTACTCCGGATCGTGAAGATGGTCAAGTCCGAGATAATTATCAAGCTCAAACACCATCTCCCTCTCCGGTAACGCCAGGTGATTCTCCGCCTGTGGATATTGCAAGTTTCCATCAACTGATGGATAGGGAGGCTCAACGTTTTAAATTGCCAAGAGTACAGAGGGAAGAGGATTGCTTCTTCTATGACTTCAAGAACCAACCGTTTAAGCAAGTCCATACTGTACCTATTATTGACTTTATCTGGGCTGAAGGGGAGAAGTTGATGCAAACCCCAAATTTGCTGCCGGCGCAGATGCCCCGGTTGGAGAAGAAATATAAGGCGCCTGTTGGTAGTCCAGCGTGCCTTATTGGACAGCCGAAGCCAGATTCAGTGGTTACGCAAGCAGCTCAGCGCCGTACTCTGAATCCTGCGTCTACTGTGACTGCTCCGCCAGATCGCGACGGTTGTCGTCTGGATGCAATAGGCCGGAAATTTTCAACGATGGCCTCCACCACAGTGAGAGCGGCCAATGCTCTGGCTATTTTGGGGCGGTACGATCGCTAAATGTGGGCAGACATGACGGCTTTCGTGGCTTTAGTACCAGACCCTTCAAAGGCGGAAGCTTTGCAACTTCTCCAAGAAGGTGAGAGAACATCGGAGGAGATTGACTGTGCCGTCGATATTGCCTGTACAGGTTTCCAACAGCTTGCTGGAGCGGCTGTTCTACGCAGACAAGGCTGGTTATGCTCCACATCCTTTCGGCAGGAGGTGCAGGCGAAAATACTGGATATGCCGTATGACGGCGAATCACTTTTTGGGGCACATGTCGATGAGGCATTACAATCTCTCAAAAAAGATACCGACACTGCCTGCTCTTTAGGAAATTTACAATTTCGGAAGCAGCCGTTTCGTGGTGCACACGGACGCGGCACCTCTTCAAATTTTCGAGGAGGAGGAAGCAACCAATATCGTTCCTACAACCAAGGCAACCAACGCTATTCCAATAACCAGCAACAGTCTTCTCGTCAGCAGTCTTCCAAGACCTATAGGGGGAAATCTTTCTACAGAGGATCTGCTCCCAAGAGACAATGACTTGCCTTTGCCCCAAAGAGTTGGAGGTCGAATCTCCCTGTTTTGTTCTCAATGGTCCTCCATCACTTCGGACCGTTGGGTTCTGGACATTGTAGAGAAAGGCCATGCTCTAGAGTTCATCAAACTTCCTCCTCCTACTCCACCTTCCGGGCCACCTCCAGCCCACATTCAGAAACTACTCCATCAAGTTCATCTTATGATACAGAAGGAGGCAGTCGAGGTTGTGCCAAAATCTCAAAGGGGGAAGGGATTTTATTCCCGTTTTTTCCTTATCAAGAAAAACGGAGATTGGCAACCAATATTGTATTTGAGAGCACTCAATAAGTATCTCAAGTGCCAGTCCTTCCGCATGCTAACGCTGTCAGAGATCTTACGCTTGCTCTTGATGGGAGATTTCATGGCAACAATCGATCTCCAAGACGCCTACTTACATGTCCCTATTCTACCGCGACATCGGAAGTACTTGAGGTTCCGCGTGGGAAGGAAGGATTACCAGTTCAAGGTGCTGCCTTTCGGCTTACGCTCCGCCCCTCGCGTCTTCACAAAGGTACTAGCTCCTGTGGTCGCCTACCTGCGTCTCCAGGGTGTACATATATTTCCATACCTGGACGACTGTCTCCTAGAATCAGTCTCGCACGCAATTGCTTCAGGACACACACCTTTGTCAGGAGGTCTTTCACTCCCTCGGACTTTCCATCAACACCGAAAAGTCCCAGTTACGTCCAGCTCTCTGCAAGAATTTTCTGGGGGCCATGTTGGATACAACTCTTGCAAAAGCGTTTGTGTCTCAGGAACGCCAACAAAAGATACTTCAACTGGTGTATCTTCTACGGACAGAGCAGTCCGTTTCAGTCCGATTATTAAAGTCCTTTCTAGGGATGGCATCATTGTGCATTGCGCTGATCCCAAATTGCAGACTTCGGACACGATGGGCAATGGCGTCAGATCACCGGTTCCTTCAACGACAAAGTCTGTGTCACCGCTCGCATGAGGGCGGCTCTTAAATGGTGGACGCAGTCATCCAATCTGTCGGCAGGGACTTCCTTCCTCTCCGTCACTCCGGAGCTTACTCTGACGGACGCCTCTTTGGAAGGATGGGGGGGGGGGGCACACCTCCAAGGTCTGTCCATAAAGGGCAAGTGGACTCTGCCTCAGAGGGCCTGGCACATCAACAGGCTGGAGTTGATGGCAATTTTTCTAGCGCTCAAGTCATTCCATCCAGTGCTTCAAGGAGAGTCAGACCGTATCCAAACGGACAACACAACCAGCATGCATTATATAAACAAGCAGGGCGGAACAAAGTCTCCACTCTTGTCTCAGCTGGCGCAATTGATCTGGGACTAGGCTCTGAGTCACCCCATCACTCACACTGCTGTTCTTCTTCCAGGTGTCTCCAACATCCTAGCGGATTCCCTCAGCAGGTCCACGTCATCGACCCACGAATGGGAATTACATCAACCAAAACTCGAGTTGATTTTTCGGCGATGGGGTCGTCCGTCGATGGATCTCTTTGCCACACCAGAGAACCGGAAATGCCAATCTTACGCAAGCTGGCATCCCAACCGAGGGTCACAGGGCAATGCCCTTTTGATCAATTGGTGCAATCTGTTTGCTTATGCTTTTCCTCTGATCCCTCTGATGCCTTGAGTATTGTGGAAGATGTGGAGGCAGCCTTGCCACATTCTTCGGATCGCTCCAAGATGGCCTCGACAGGCGTGGTTTTCGGAGCTGCTCCTTCTGTCCCAGTGCGAGCCCATCCTTCATCCTCGGATGGACCTCCTCACGATGGACAAGGGTCAAATTTGCCATCCGGACCCCGCATCTCTGAGTTTGACAGCCTGGAACCTGAGCACTTTGAATTTGCCCATTTAACCATTCCGCCAGACTGTAGAGACATTCTCGCTCAGGCCAGAGCCCCGTCAACTGTTAAAACCTACAAGCTTAAATGGAGAAGGTTTTGCCATTGGTGCGCTGCGGCTGGTGTCCATCCCATTCATTCCACGCCTGCGCAACTCCTCCCATTCTTTCTACAACTGGCTCAATCCAGACTGTCTCATTCAACTTTGAAAGTTTTTCTGGCGTCAATTTCACGCTTCCGCCAGGATGGCTCCACTTCACTTTGTTCTTCTAGGATAATGCGTCAATTTTTCAAAGGATTGTTCCGCAAGTTCCCACCAGTTCGGCGCCCTCCTCCTTCTTGGCGCCTTCACATCGTTTTAGCACAACTCATGAAGGCACCATTCGAACCTATACACAAGGCTGATTTGAAGTTCCTTACTTGGAAGGTTGCTCTTCTCCTTGCGTTGACATCTTCACGTCGCGTAAGTGATATTCAAGCCTTCACGATAAATCCTCCTTTTCTACAATTCCAGTCGGACTGTGTAGTACTTTGCACTAATCCCACCTTCCTGCTCAAGGTGCCTTCGGATTTCCACATCAACGAACCTGTTTTCCTAAAGACTTTC
This sequence comes from Lissotriton helveticus, assembly GCF_964261635.1. NCBI lineage: Eukaryota > Metazoa > Chordata > Amphibia > Caudata > Salamandridae > Lissotriton > Lissotriton helveticus. The sequence continues at coordinate 924,816,971 of NC_136061.1, forward strand.
TTTCCTAACCCACAGTCTCCAGCGGAGCAGCGCTTGCACTTCTTGGACATTAAAAGATGCTTAAAATTTTACATCAGCAGAACAGCTCCTTTTCGCCACTGGCGTAGGGCACCCAGCTAGAGGGGTAACTGATGTATGCCAGGGTAGTGGTTTGTGGGCATGGCACACAGGGATGTGTGCCATGAAAATGCTCCTTGACTGGTTTGGAAAGTTTCTATATATTTCCACCGATACCTCTGATTGCTTTCTTATTCCTTAAAGCGAATTCTCAGTTGTCCAGATGATCCTCATAGCTCTGTAGCGGCCCAAGCAGTGGTTGGTCACTGATGGCTTAACTTAGCAGTACTTCGACTGGAGGTTACAGTGGAGTCTGGCTCTCCTTTACTAGTTCAGGCTAAGTTTCTCCACCTGCATCTGCTATTCAATCAATCAATCAATCAAACAATCAATCAGAGTACTTGTAAAGTGCGGTACTTAGCCGTGAGGGTCTCAAGGCGCTGAGGGGAGGGGGTGCCGCTACTGCTCGAAGAGCCAGGTCTTGAGGATTCTTCTGAATGCGAGTAGGTCTTGAGTCTGCCGTCGGTGGGTAGGGAGGGTGTTCCAGGTCTTGGCGGCGAGGTAGGAGAAGGATCTGCCGCCGGAGGTCGTTCGTTGGATGTGGGGGACATCAGCAAGGCGAGACTGGCGGAGCGGAGCTGGCGGGTGGGGGTGTGGAAGCTGAGTCTGTTGTTCAGGTAGGCTGGTCCGGCGTTGTGGAGTGCTTTGTGTGCGTTGGTGAGGAGCTTGAAGGTGATCCTCTTATCGACGGGGAGCCAGTGTAGGTCTCTCAGGTGGGGGGTGCTGTGGCGGGGGACGTTGACGATCAGTCTGGCGGAGGCGTTTTGGATGTGTTGTAGTAGTCATTGGTGTTTGGCTGGGATTCCTGCATAGAGTTTGTTGCCGTAGTCAAGTCTGCTGCTGACGAGGGCCTTTGTCACCGTTCTTCTTGTTTCGATCAGGATCCACCTATAGATCCTGCGAAGCATGCGTAGGGTGTTGTAGCAGGAGGAGGAGACTGCGTTGACCTGTTTAGACATGGAGAGGGAGGAGTCGAGGATGAATCCTAGGTTGCGTGCATGGTCGGTGGGTGTGGGTGCTGTTCCCAGTGTGGTCGGCCACCAGGAGTCATTCCAGCGTGAGGGGGTGGTTTCGAGGATGAGTACCTCCGTCTTGTCCGAGTTTAGTTTCAGACGGCTGTTCCTCATCCAGTCGGCGATGGCCTTCATTCCCTCGTGGAGGTTGGTTTTGGCTGTGTGCGGGTCCTTGGTGAGGGAGCGGATGAGCTGGGTGTTGTCTGCGTATGAGATGATGTGGAGGTCGTGTTGGGGGGCCACTTGTGCCAGGGGGGCCATGTAGACGTTGAACAGCGTCGAGCTGAGGGATGAGCCCTGGGGGACGCCGCAGATGATGTTGGTGGCTTCTGATCGGAAGGGCGGGAGGCGGACACTCTGGGTTGTGCTGGAGAGGAAGGACGTGGTCCAGTCAAGGGCCTTCTCTTGGTTTCCGGCTTCTAGGAGGCGTGTCCTTAGAGTGCGATGGCAGACCGCGTCGAAGGCGGCTGACCGGTCCAGGAGGATGAGGGCTGATGTTTCGCCGTTGTCGAGTTGGTGCCTGATGTAGTCAGTGGCGGCGATGAGGGCTGTCTCGGTGCTGTGGTTTCGTCTGAACCCGGACTGGGACGGGTCCAAGATGTTGTTGTCTTCCAGGTGGCGGGCCAATTGCATGTTGACGATTTTCTTGATGACCTTCGCCGGGAACGGGAGCAGGGAGATGGGCTGGAAGTTCTTGAGGTCCTTGGGGACTGCCTTGTGCTTCTTGAGGAGGGCGTTGATTTCGGCGTGCTTCCAGCTTTCCGGCAATGTCGGTGTTTCGAAGGAGATGTTGATGGCCTTCATTAGTTTGGGTGTGATGGCAGTGTCTGCTTTGTTGAATACGTGGTGTGGGCACGGGTCTGACGGAGATCCTGAGTGGATGGAGTTGGACCAGGAGGTCAGGCGGTTGGCAGTCGTGGTGTTGAAGCTGTCATGGATATCAGCGATCTTGAGGTTGAAGAAGATAGCTAGTGAGTTGCACAGGTCTTGTGAGGGCGGTATGTCGGCGCTGGGGTTGGAGAGTTCCCTTACGATGCTGAAGAGCTCTTTGCTGTCGTGCGTTGTTATCCAGGTGGTCTTTGAAGGAGGATCTCTTGGCTGGTCTGATGAGGCGGTGATGTCTGCAGGTGGCGTCCTTGTGGGCTGCGTGGTTGTCCGGTGTGCGTTTGTGCAGCCATATCTTCTCCAGTTTCCGGCATGCTCGTTTGGAGGTCTGGAGCTCGTCGGTGAACCAGGTGGCTCTCTTGCTGGCGTGGTTGTTGGAGGGTTTCTTCAGCGGGGCGAGGGTGTTGGCGCAGTTGTCGATCCACTGTCTGAGGTTGCGGGCTGCGGTTTCTGGGTTGGTGGGGTGGCTGGGTGGGTTCTGGGCGAGGGTGGTGTTCATGCTATTGTGGCACTTGGTTCTTAAACACATTCTGTAGGGTCATCTGAACCTCCATCAAGAGTGTATGGACATTATGAAGGAATGCACACCCATCCATCAGGACTTCTTATACATTCAGGTGCAAGATGTTATGCACCAAAGCATTCATAATAACCTTGATAATTTCGGTTGAATAGAAGTGGCACTACCATATCATCTCTGATTGGCTAATTAAGTCCTAATGTTCTTTTTGTAGAAGGTTGACGGCACAGGTGTGAGAAGTTGGCCTGATGTGCAGTGCTCACTATTCTAGTGATCACTATATATCAGTCCAAACAACCCTTATTGATGATTGGTTGTAAGTCAACCTTATAGACCAGCTATCCTAGTAGCATGGATACGAGCAGTCTAAGGCTAAGACTCTAGAGGGCGTGTTAAGCCAGCTGTTTTACCATCACATTACCCCTTGAACACCCAGTGAAAGGACACCACACAAGTTGTTATGAAAATAAACAGTGTATTTATTTATAACAAGACTACCCTGGCTCTTTATGAGACAGGGAGCTAAGCACACAACAAAACTCTTACGAAAATACTTAAGTTAGCACGTTATACACAAATGCCCGAGGGGCACGAAAAACCATATACTTAAAAAGTGGAATGCGAATTACTAGCAGGTAAGTAACAGTTCTAATAGGCTTTGGAATCGCTAGGACTGGACTAGGGAATCGTTAGATTACTACTAGGAGGCCCAGGGGACTCGGGTGCAGAGTGTGCACTCTCACGCGGGATGCGGGACAAAGTCTATGGAAGCTAGAATTCACAAAGTTAGTGTTCACGGGCGAACCCGACCTGGTAGGGAGAAAACGACAGTGGATCCTGACCCTTGGATAGTGAGGCTATGCTGGGACACCGAAGTGCCGAAGTTACCTAGCCCAGGGGCTGCAGCTGCATAGGTCTGAAAAGACGTCGGGGATCTCGTTGCCGGACCAGGAGCCTGGAAGGAAGAAGTTGCTGGCAGGCGACCAGTGAAGAAAAGTTCGATGGATCCAAGCCTGGATCAAGGAAGAAGAAAACCTGAAAGCAGAGGGGACCAAGTTCTTGAATCACTAGCCAGTGATTAAGTGGGCACCAGGATGGCACCGGGCGAAGTCACCGCAGTCAGGTGAGTGGGCGCTGCTGGGCTCTGCAGTCTCTCGGACCAGGAGGCGTTGTCGGCGACCAGGATGGAGGTGCGAGCTGTCCCACGAAGGTTCTTGCTGTCGACGTCGCTGGACCCAGGATTGGGCAACAAGTCTTGGCAAATGCAAGGCCCACGCGGTGGACCTAAAATGGCGTCTTGGGTGGACCAGGAGGGTCCAGGGTACTTCTCCGATGGAGGGAAGCAAGGGCCAGTCTGGAGCAACCAGACCAGCGGCAGAAATGCCGTCGGGCGTCGTCAGGAAGGCCACAAGCCAGCGGGCTAGTAGCCAAACAACGCGGTGAGCAGCAAAAAGCAGAAGGGCCCCACGCAGATCGTGGAGATGCTGGGGGGCTGCTCTTCGGTGCTGGAGCTGCTCAGGGTGGGGGCTTCTCGGACCCCAAAGCACTCACCAGGAATTCACTCGGCGGGCTTGCTGGAAAGAAGTCGTGCAGTCTTGAAGATGGCCGGTCCCTCGAGGTCTCGTCACACCCACGAATCTCAGCGTGACTGATGATGCAGGTAGAGGTCAGAGGTGCCAGGGAAGCCGGTTCTCGTCGAGCTGGGCAGTCGGATTCCGGAGGAAGGACGTGCAGCAGACCGCAGTGTTCTTAAGATGGTGCCTGCGGATGCAGGGTGACTACTCTTTAGTCACAAGGGAGAAATCTTAGGAAGAAGTCTTGAGTTCCTTTCGTGGAAAGTAGTTTCAGGATTCAAAGATGATCTGATTTGGAAGGGGGCCAGTTCCTACCTTTATCCTGTAAAAAGGGGCTGGCACGCGACTAAGTCCTGCCCTATGGGTGGGACTAGGAGGGGGGTGGTTACACCCACTTCCTTGGCGGGCTTTTCCCCAGCACAGGGTCTGGAGTGACCCTGGAACTGGTTCCAGCCAGCCTATGCACAGTGAGCACCGGGGTGCCACGTGCAGTCACCTTCCTCTAAAGCCCTGCCTACCTACAATACACAAAACCCTGTCTGGGACGGTGCTGGCACCGCCCCTGGCAGGAAACCCTTTGTCCTTATCTCCTGCTCTGGGAGGACTCCCAGCAGCAGGAGGGCAGACTTGTGTCTCGGTGGCAGCATCCATTTTGTGGAGCTGAGGCTCTGTTTGACTTTAACCGGGGTTAGGGGTTACATACATGTCGTGTCCCTCTAGAAGGGTGGAATGCTAACCCCGTCGCCAGAATTGGCGAGGGGTTAGTATTCCAATTCGTATGACACCTTACTCGACATGTTTTGATAAAGCGATACCAGAGTTGGCACATAACCGCGAGGATTATAATGCACTTAAGAGTATATGGTATGCGATATCATGGAAACGGCTAAGGGATGGGTCCCGAAAGCCGCAGACAGGCTCAGCTCATGCCAGAGCACCATCTCACACGATTCCAAGCACTCTGCCTTCAGGATTGTTAAGGCCTGCCATAGGAGTGACTGATAGGAGATCTGTGTGTCCATTTTAGGGTTAGATATAGGTATACTATATCTAAAGCAAAGGGTGAGTACACCACCTTGCCCCAGCTGTCGTGCAGCCAGTTGTGTCAGTTTAGTTAGTCAGCCCAGGGGTGGCACAATACATGCTTCAGCCCCTGGGAGACTTCTGGGTGCACCTCAGCCCTGGGTACAGGGACTTGGAGAGGGCCCAGTGCCAATTCAGTACCTGAGTACAATTTGGATAGAGAGAACAGCTAGGCTGTGGGTCTGATTAGCAGGCCCACAGCCAGGAAAAGTCGTAAACCAGTGCAGCAAAAAAAGCAAAAATCTGGGTGATCATAGGATTGCAGACCCTACTCTCCTACAACAGGTATTGCTGCTTTTGGAAAATACTGCTCACAAAGCACTAATCAGGGATTTTAAGAGGGGTGTTAAAACCGCATGTGTAATGCATTCTGAAATTAAGCATTCTTTATTTTGAGCTGATCCATAAACCTTCTTTGCAACATTTGTTGGGGAAAGTTGCTTTCTATGCAGCTTTCACTTCAGCACACAGAGTTTAAAAAGAATTATATATATATATATATATATATGTATATGTATATGTATATGTATATGTATATGTATATGTATATGTATATATATATATATATATATGTACTTCCGGTGACGTCGGCATGCTTCCTGCGGAAGCTCCCACTCTTGGGCGCCATCTTCAGATTCTTTTTTTCCGCGGTCGGGTCTGGATCGTTCCCATTTGGGCTCCAGACATTTTTGGAGAAAGAAGAAAGAAAATACAGAAAAGACGAGGAGAAGTCATCTGAAGACTCCAGGGGACTTCATCGACGAACAGTCAGCAAGGAGAAGGCGTTTTTCATCGAGATCCTCGACGACCGTCGATGAACACGCGACCAGGGAGGCCCTGGACGCTCGATGATGGACAACACGCAGTTCAAGTTCTGCCGTAACTGCCACCACAAGTACGCGCAGAAGGACCAGCACCCGGTATGCAACCTTTGCCTACCGGTGAACCACGAAAGCGGAGACTGCAACGCCTCTTCCGCCTTCGCCCCGAAGACCCTTCGTGTGAGAGAGAGGCAGAGGGTAGCACACGCCACCCTGCAGGGGAAGGCCCCGACTCCGTCCCTCTACGAGCTGGGGATGTCCTCCGAGGAAGAAGACAAGGCTGCCGCCGAAGACTACAGCTACACGGTCGTAGAGACCGATTACACGAAGACTTCTGACAAGGTAGGAGACTCTTCGGCCCCCTAGAACCCGAGAGACTCCGAGTCTAGAAAAATCGAGGGCAAGACCCCGAAAGCGCCGACGCCAAAAAAGGCGGCGTCCGCGACTACTCCCAGGCCCAGCGGATCCTCCGAGAAGGAGTCCCCGGCGCCGAGAGCTGCTGATCAGCAGAAAACGTCGAAAATCGTCCCCGAAAAGGATCGATCGACGCCGAGGGAGAAAGACCCAAAACTCACGACGACGACCAGAGACCCAAAATCCGGGTCGACGTCAAACTTCGACACCGAAAGGCAAGGCGCCGAGCCACCCGCCGAAAAGAACGGCCGACCCATCCGACGCGGAACACGCGGCCGAGATGGAGAAGAAGAGAAGGCGCCTCGAGGCCGAAATGGAGAACATCATGCAGCGGAAGAAAGATTTTGACGCAAAGATGAAAGCCTTCACGATCCCTCACAAGACCAAGCCACCGGTGGTGGAGGCGGTCGAGGAGGAAGAAGAGATCGCCGAAGTCGCCGAGGAACAAGACCAGGACGTCGAGGTGGTCGACGACCAGGAGGAGTACGAGAATCCCTACGATAGTTACAACTATGGGGAGGAAGAGGAAAGCAGGACGGACACAGTCGGCACCCTCTGACCTACAGGAGGTAGATTACATAGATGTCGACACCGACAGCCCGGAGGAGGTGGTCGACACTTACCCCTCGAGGCCCTCGCCGCCGGACGACATCGGGGCCTACAACTCGGTGATACAATCTGCCGCAGCAGCTTTCAAGCTCAAGCTCGACGAAGAGAAGCAGAAAGCAGACTTCCTTCTAGAGACATTGCTCCCAACACAAACGAGGAGCCAGTTCCTTCCAATGCTCGAAAGCGTCTTGGCTCAGGGGAAGGAAGCATTCAGGGAACCCGCAACATGCAAGGCAGTAACTCCCAGAACTGAGAAGAAGTACAAACATTCCACAAAGGACCCGGCCTACATTCAGGGCACGGTCTCCGCAGACTCCATTATCACGGCCACAGCAAGCAGGAGGGCTAACGTACCCACTACCTCGGGTCCGCCACCGGATAAGGAGAGCAAAAGGATGGATCTGGTGGGCAGAAGGATCGAACGGAATGCCGCGACCCACTGGCGCATGGCTAATTCCAACGCCCTGATAAACAGGCACATGTACCAGATCATGGAAGGGCTGGGGCAGTTGGTGAAGGACCTGCCCCAGGATGCCAGGCAGAAGGCCGAAAAGCTGGTTGAAGAAGGAAAAAACGCGGCAAATTCTTGCCTTAAGACGGCCCTGGATGGGGCAGACACCGCCAGCAGGCTCATGATGATGGGTCTCACGGAAAGGAGGCACGCCTGGCTCAGGATCTCAGGTTTCAAACCGGAGGTGCAACACAGCATCCTGAACACACCGTTCAACGGCAACACGCTTTTCGGAACAACAGTTGATGAAACGCTCAGTCAACTGAAAAAAGATAACGAAACAGCAAGATCCATGGGAGCATTGCAGTTCAGAGGGAACAAGAGGGGCACCCCGTCACGGAGGCCCGGCGGTAGAGGCGGAAACCAACCAGGTTCATCACACCAGGCTTTCCAGCAAACGCACCAGGCAGACTCGCAGGCTCAGCATGGTCAGCAGAAGCAGTCCTGGCAGTACCAACAAAGAGGCCAGCCCTTTCGAGGGAGAAATGGACGGGGACAAAATAGAAGAGGGGGGCAGCAGCCCGCCTCTAAGTGACTTAAAAAAACTACGTGTGCCCGCCCACAGAAAAGATCCCAAGGGGCAGCACGTACAGAGGGGTCAGGACAAAATAGACACCTACGACCACATAACACCAGTGGGAGGAAGATTAAGATTTTACCTCCGAGAGTGGATAGAAATCACATCAGACAAATGGATCCTCAACATTATCCAATTCGGATACTGCATAGAGTTGGAGGGGAGGCCAACAAGCAGAAAACCAAAAAGAAAAACACTAGCAAGCAAGCAGCTGCAGTTTCTTCAGGAGGAGGCAAAGGAACTCCTGCGGAAGCAGGCCATAGAACGGGTACCCTTCAAGGAAAGAAACACAGGAATATACTCAACGTACTTCCTGGTACCAAAGGTAGATGAGTCAATGAGACCCATTCTGGACTTACGGTTCCTGAACAAATTCATAAGAACGCAAAAATTCAAAATGACCTCCCTGCAAGAGGTGCTCCCACAATTGCAGACCGGGGATTTCATGGTCACAATAGACTTCAGACGCCTACCTGCACATCCCAATGAACAGAAAGCACAAACACATGCTCAGGTTCACCATTGGAGAAAGCCACTACCAGTAGCCACTACCAGTTCACGACACTGGCCTTCGGACTAAAATCAGCACCAAGAGTTTTCACAAAGTGCCTCGCAGCAGTCGCAGCGCACCTACGAAGGCAAGGGATACATGTATACCCTTACCTGGACGACTGGCTGGTGCACGTGACGAGCACGCTCATAAGCCTGGGGTTCTCCATCCATTGGAAGAAATCATCAATGGAGCCGGAACAAGTCAAGATCTTCCTGGGAGCACAGATCAACACCTTACAGGGCAAGGTGTTCCCCAGCGAGAAGAGGGCGAGGGCCCTGGTGAAGGAAACTCGCCTCTACCGGAAGGGACAAGCTCGGACAGTGAGGACTGCGAGCAAGATAATGGGCATGATGGCATCATGCATCCACCTGGTACCAAATGTATGACTCCTCATGAGACCCATTCAAGAATGGCTACAGGAGCAATGGTCAAAAGCTACAGGCGGTTGGGAGCATCTAGTGGTTGTAACGCACGCAGTGCAGAAGGAGATGGCATGGTGGACCATGCAGAACATAACAAGGGGAAAGCCTCTAACATCCCCAACGCCAACAGTGACCATCACCACAGACGCATCCCTGAAGGGATGGGGCGCTCACATGGAGGAACTCAAGGTGAGGGGACTGTGGACGCAAACAGATGCGGCAAAGCACATCAATTACCTAGAACTGAAGACCATCTTCCTTGCACTGAAAGCCTTTCAAACAAGACTGTACAAACACAAGGTGTTGATACAAACAGACAACACCACTGCGATGTTCTACATCAACAAGCAGGGGGGCACACAGTCAGCCCCGCTTTCAACGCTGGCGCAGGAGATATGGAGATGGGCCATCCCTCTCAAGATAGACCTGCTAGCCATACACCTACCAGGGAAGGACAACATACAAGCCGATTGGCTCAGCAGGCAGACATCGGCATCCCACGAGTGGGAGCTCAATGCTCAGGAGACAAGGCACCTGTTCGACAGATGGGGGACACCATCGGTGGACCTGTTTGCCACACGCCAGAATGCAAAATGCCAAAGCTTCGCATCCAGGGAGCCCGAGGAGGGGTCACTGGGGAATGCCCTATGGATAGATTGGTCAAGGACATTTGCTTACGCCTTTCCCCCGATACCACTGATGCACAGAGTGCTGAGCAAGTGCAGAGCGAGCAACATGACGCTGATACTGGTCGCACCACAGTGGGCGAGGCAGACATGGTACTCGCAGATCATGGAGATGACACAGTGTGCACCCCACAGATTCAGCAGGAGGAAAGACCTACTCTCCATGCAGAACGGAGAGGTACTACATCCAGAGCCAGAGAGCATGAGCCTAGTAGCGTGGCTCCTGAGGACATAGAGTTCGCACATTTGAGACTGCCAGAAAGCACCTTGAGGGTCCTTCGGGAGGCACGAAGGCCCAGCACTCGGAAGTGCTACGTTGCGAAATGGAAAAGATTCACAATATGGTGCAGACAGGAAGACTTCACAATAAAATGAAGAGGGACTCCACAGTGCTAAGGTGTGAGAAGTTGGCCTGATATATAATGTTCACTATTCTAGTGAGCACTTTGTATCAGTCCAAACAACCCTTATTGATGATTGGTTGTAAGTCAACCTTATAGACCAGCTATCCTAGTAGCATGGATACGAGCAGTCTAAGGCTAAGACTCTAGAGGGCGTGTAAAGCCAGCTGTTTTACCATCACATTACCCCTTGAACACCAAGTGAAAGGACACCACACAAGTTGTTATGAAAATAAACAGATATTTATTCATAACAAGACTACCCTGAACTCTTTATGAGTCAGGGAGCTAAGCACATAACAAAACTCTTAAGAAAATACTTTAAGTCGCACAATTTACACAAATGCCCTAGGGGCACGAAAAACCATATATTACAAAAGTGGAATGCGAACTACTAGCAGGTAAGTAACTATTCTCATAGACTTTGGAATCGCTTGGCCTACAATTCTAAACACTTAGATTATATGCAGGGGGCCTGTGGACGTCGTGTGCAGAGTGGGAACTCTCACGCGTAAGGCGGGAAAAAGTCTATGGAGGCTAGTAGTCACAAAGTTACTGTTCTCGGGCGAACCTGACCAGGTGAGTCTTCTTGCTCTAAGTGGAAATACCTGGAGAGCCCATCGGCATTGCCATGATCAGTACCAGGTCTGTGCTCCACTGTAAAATCCATCCCCTGTAGGGAAATGGACCACCTAAGTAGTTTAGGGTTTTCAACCTTCATCTAACTTAGCCATAAGAGGGGCTTATGGTCGGTCTGAACTGTGAAGTGAGTTCCAAACAAGTAGGACCTCAACTTCTTCAGGGCCCATACCACAGCAAAGGCCTCCCTCTCAATAGCTGACCAATTTTTCTCTCTGGGGGTCAGCCTTCTGCTAATAAAAGCAATAGGCTGGTCGTTGCCATCAAAATTCAGCTGAGATAGAACAGCTCTGTAGGAAGGTAGATCCCTGACTATGGTTGCCCCCAACTTTTTGCCTGGTGTTTTGCTGGTTTTCTGACTTAGTTGACCTGGGGCCCTGCTATTCAGGACCCCAGGCCTACTGCTCTCTCCGTAAAATGGATTCCATGTACCTTAGGTACATATCTAATTGGATACTGAGTCACCTTATCAGTCCCTGTACAGTGTACCTTAGGTACCCAGGGCATAGGTGTACCCAGGGCCTACCAGGGGCTGCAGCATGTATTATGCCACCCCTGGCTGGCCATCCAAATCTGACACAACTGGCTGCTTGACAGCTGGGGCAAGGTGGTGTAATCACCCTTTGCTTTAGATATAGTATACCTATATCTAACCCTAAAAATGGACACACAGATCTCCTATCAGTCACTCCTATGGCAGGCCTTGACAATCCTGAAGGCAGAGTGCTTGGAATCGTGTGAGATAGTGCTCTGGCATGAGCTGAGCCTGTCTGCGGCTTTCGGGATCCATCCCTTAGCCGTTTCCATGATATCGCATATTATATATTCTCTTAAGTGCATTATAATCCTCGCGGTTATATGCCAACTCTGGTATCGCTTTATCAAAACATGTCGAGTAAGGTGTCATACGAATTGGAATACTAACCCCTCGCCAATTCTGGCGACGGGGTTAGCATTCCACCCTTCTAGAGGGACACGACATGTATGTAACCGGTAACCCCGGTTAAAGTCAGACATAGCCTCAGCTCCACAAGATGGATGCTGCCACCGAGACACAAGTCTGCCCTCCTGCTGGTGGGAGTCCTCCCAGAGCAGGAGGCAAGGACAAAGGGTTTCCTGTCAGGGGCGGTGCCAGCACCGTCCCAGACAGGGTTTTGTGTATTCTAGGTAGGCAGGGCTTTAGAGGAAGGTGACTGCAAGTGGCACCCCGGTGCTCACTGTGCATAGGCCGGCTGAAACCAGTTCCAGGGGCACTCCAGCCCCTGGCCTGGGGAAAGCCCGCCAAAGGAGAGGGGTGTAACCACCCCCCTCCTAGTCCCACCCATAGGGCAGGACTTAGTCGCGTGCCAGCCCCCTTTTTCAGGATAAAGGTAGGAACTGGCCCCCTTCCAAAGCAGATCATCTTTGAATCCTGAACCAACTTTCCACGAAAGGAACTCCAGACTCTTCTCAAGATTTCTCCCTTGTGACTAAGGAGTAGTCACCCTGCAGCAGCAGGCACCAACCAAGCATCGCGGTTTGTTGCAGTCTCTCCTTCGGATCAAGACTGCTCCAGCACGACGAGAACCGGCTTCCCTGGCACCTCTGACCTCAACCTACATCATCAGCCCAGCTGTGATCCGTGGGTGTGACGAGACCTCGAGGGACCGGCCATCTTCAGAACTGCACGACGCTTGTCCAGCACGACGCCTGAGTGACCCTCGACTGAGTGCCTTGGGGTAAGAGAAGCCCCGACCCTGAGCAGCTCCAGCACCGAAGTCCAGCCCCCCTGCATCCACGAGATCGGCGTGGGGCCCTTCTGCTTTTTGCTGCTCACCGCGTTGTCCACGTCGCTTGCCCGTTGGCTAGTGGCCCCCTCACGACGCTCCACGACAACTAACACTGCTGGTCTGGTTGCTCCAGACTAGCCCGTGCTCCCCTTCGAAAGAGGAGTACCCTGGACCCTCCTGGTCCACTCAAGACACCATTTTAGGTCCACCGCGTGGGCCTTGCATTTGCCAAGACTTGTTGCCCCAATCCTGGGTCCAGCGACGTCGACAGCAAGAACCTTCGTGGGACAGCTCGCACCTCCATCCTGGTCGCTGACAACGCCTCCTGGTCCGAGAGACTGCAGAGCCCAGCAGCGCCCACTCACCTGACTGCGGTGACTTCGCCCAGTGCCATCCTGGTGCCCACTTAATCACTGGCTAGTGATTCAGAACTTGGTCCCCTCTGCTTTCAGGTTTTCTTCTTCCCTGATCCAGGCTTGGATCACCACGAACTTTCTTCACTGGCCGCCTGCCAGCAACTCTTTCTTCAGGCTCCTGGATCTTCAACGTGGGTTTCCGACGCAACTTCAACCCTATGCAGCCGCAGCCCCTGGGCTAGGTAACCTGAGTACTCCGGTGCTCCAGCATAGTCCAACACCCTAAGTGTTCGGATCCACTCCCGTTTTCGACCCACCTAGTCGGGTTCGCCCGAGAACAGTAACTTTGTCTTTACTAGCTTCCATAGACTTTTTCCCGCCTTACGCATGAGAGTTCCCACTCTGCACACGACGTCCACAGGCCTCCTGCAACTAATCTAAGTGTTTAGCATTGTAGGACTAGCGTTTCTAAAGTCTATGAGAATAGTTACTTACCTGCTAGTAATTCGCATTCCACTTTTGTAATATATGGTTTTTCGTGCCCCTCGGGCATTTGTGTAAATTGTGCGACTTAAAGTATTTTCTTAAGAGTTTTGTATTGTGCTTAGCTCCCTGACTCATAAAGAGTTCAGGGTAGACTTGTTAGAAATAAATATACATTTATTTTCATAACAACTTGTGTGGTGTCCTTTCACTTGGTGTTCAAGGGGTAATGTGATGGTAAAACAGCTGGCTTAACACGCCCTCTAGAGTCTTAGCCTTAGACTGCTCGTATCCATGCTACTAGGATAGCTGGTCTATAAGGTTGACTTACAACCAATCATCAATAAGGGTTCTTTGGACTGATATATAGTGATCGCTAGAATAGTGAACACTGCACACCAGGCCAACTTCTCACAAGCTCCCACACCCAACTCAGAAGCATCTGTTTGGACAATGAATGGTTTGGAGAAGTCTGGACTCTTTAGGATAGGTGCTGTGCACATGGCCTGCTTTAGGTCATCGAATGCTTTCTGACAGCTTGCTGTCCACTGAACTTTCTTTGGCATCTTCTTGCTTGTCAGGTCATTAAGGGGGGTCACTATGGACCCATAATTTCTGACAAACTTCCTATAGTACCCAGTCAGGCCCAAGAAAGCTCGAACCTGAGTCTGGGTGATTGGAGGAGCCCAGTCCTTGATGGCCTGTATCTTACTCTCCAGTGGCTGAACCTGGCCTCCACCTACAAGGTGGCCCAGGTATACAACCTGTGTCTGCCCTATCTGGCACTTAGTGGCCTTGATAGTGAGGCCTGCCTTTTGCAGGGCCTCTAACACTTTCCTCAGGTGGACCAGGTGATCCTCCCAGGTGGAGCTAAAGACAGCAATATCGTCCAGATATGCTGCACAGAAGTCATCCATCCCAGTGAGAACTTGATTCACCAGCCTTTGGAAGGTGGCAGGTGCATTCTTCAACCCAAAGGGCATTACCACAAACTGATAATGTCCACCAGGGGTAGAAAATGCTGTCTTGGGCCTGGCTTCCTCAGCTAACCTGATTTGCCAATACCCAGCTGTCAGGTCAAATGTGCTTAAGTAGTTGGCAGAAGCCAATCTATAAGTTCATCTGCCCTTGTAATTGGGTGGGCATCAGTCTTAGTGACTGCATTGAGGCCTCTGTAGTCTACGCAAAACCTCATCTCTCTCTTACCACCCTGGGTGTGAGGCTTTGGCACTAGAACTACTGGGCTAGCCCAAGGGCTATCTGAGGGCTCAATGACTCCCAACTCCAACATTTTCTGCACTTCTGTTTTGATGCAGTCTCTGACATGATCAGGCTGTCTGTAGATTTTACTCTTGACAGGCAGACTGTCTCCAGTGTCCACTTCATGGGTGCACCAATCAGTTTGACTGGGTGTCAGAGAGAACATATGTCTGAAGGATTGCAGAACTGGTCTGCAATCCTGTTGCTGATGTTCAGAGAGGCTGCCACAAAAGACAACACCATCTACTGATCCATCATCAGGATTCTGAGTGAGCAGGTCTGGGAGAGGGTCACTCTCTTCCTCCTGTCCCTCATCTGTGGCCATGAGAAAGCTCATGTCCTTCCTGTCGACATATGCCTTGAGCCTGTTCACATGGAGCACCCTGAGGGGGCTCCTGGGGGTTCCAAGGTCCACCAGGTAGGTGACCTCTCCCTTTTGCTCAATGATGGTGTGGGGCCCAGACCATTTGTCTTTGAGGGCTGCTGGGGCCACTGGCTCCAGTACCCACACCTTCTGTCCAGGCTGGTACACAGTCAGGACAGCCTTCTGGTCATGCCAAGCTTTTTGGAGTTCTTGGCTGGCCTCTAGGTTTTTAGTTGCCTTCTCCATGTATTCAGCCATCCTGGAGTGGAGACCAAGTACATAGTCCTCTATGTTGGTTGCAGGCTTTTTGAGAGGTCTCTCCCATCCTTCCTTCACCAAACACAGGGGTCCTCTTACAGGATGCCCATACAGAAGCTCAAAAGGGCTGTAGCCAACCCCCTTCTGTGGGACCTCTCTGTAAGCAAACAAGAGGCAGGGTATCAGGACATCCCATCTACGCCTGAGCTTTTCAGGTAGTCCATGAATCATCCCTTTGAGGGTCCTGTTGAATCTCTCAACAAGCCCATTGCACTGTGGATGATAGGGTGTGGTGAACTTGTAGTTAACACCACATTCCTTCCACATTGCAGTCAGATATCCTGACATGAAGTTTGCACCTCTGTCAGAAACAACCTCCTTAGGGAAGCCCACTCTGGAGAACACTCCAACTAGGGCCCTTGCCACTACAGGTGCTGTAGTGGTCCTAAGTGGAATAGCTTCAGGATACCTGGTGGCATGGTCCACCACCACCAGTATAAACTTGTGCCCTGATGCTGTCTGGGGTTCCATTGGACCAACAATGTCAATCCCCACTCTTTCAAAGGGAACCCCCACCACAGGTAGTGGTATGAGGGGGGCCTTTGTGGTGCCACCTGACTTACCACTGGCTTGGCAAGTGACACAGGAGCGACAAAACTCCTTGGTATTCTCATTCATGTGGGGCCAGTGAAAGTGTGAGACAAGCCTGTCCCAAGTCTTTGTCTGGCCTAAGTGACCTGCAAGGGGAATCTCATGGGCCAAGGTGAGAAGGAAACCTCTCAGAGACAAGGGGATGACCAGCCTCCTGGTTGCACCAGGCTTGGGGTCTCTTGACTCAGAGTACAGGAGTCCATCTTCCCAGTATACCCTGTGGGCACCTGTGACATTCCCTGCAGCCTCAGCCTGCTGTCTGAGGGGTTCAAGGGAAGGGCAGTCTAACTGTGCCTTCCCCAGGTCTTCCCTGGAGGGTCCCCCTGAGCCCAGAAACTCAACTTGATCAAGTTCAAGCTCTTTAGGCTCAGTTTCCCTCAGCTCTCTCAGATCAGCCTCCTCAGAGACTTGATCCTCAACCTGGGGCAAGGGGGAAGGCAAAGCCTTACCCTTACTGCTCTTCTTCTTGGAAGGTGTCTGGTCCTTTCTTCCAGGATCCAGCACCTGTTCAGTGGGGCATCTTCTGGCCTGTGACCTAGTCACAGCAAGCACATGTGCTGGCAAGCCTAACATTTCCATGTGAGTCCTCTGCTCCACTTCTGACCATAGTGATGACTCCAAATCATTGCCCAACAAACAATCCACTGGGAGGTCTGAACTAACCACAACTTTCTTTTGGCCACTTACCCCTCCCCAGGAGAAAGCAACAATCGCCATACTATGACTGGTAGTGACGTTGCTGGCATTGGTCACCAGGAAATCTGTACCTGGCATGATCTGTCCAGGGTCCACAAAGTTAGGTGTCACCATGGTGACACTGGCACAAGTGTCCCTATAGGCCTGAGCCATTTTGCCATTTATTAAAGGTGTCTGCCTGTATTTGCCCAAAGTATTGGGACTTAGACCAGGGGACATATCCATATCCCCTGTACAGACAAGGACAGCCTGAGTGAGTGTGCCAACTAAGTTGTCAGACTCCTCAGTTCCCAAGGTTAACCCAACTAATCCCTTGGGAGGTGCACTACCACTACTGACTGTACTAGGGGGTGCAGTTGCCTTAGGGGCTGTAGTGGTAGAGGTTTGCCCTCCTCTTTTGGTGCACTCACTAAACCAGTGAGACTTACTTTTACAGTACTGGCACCACCTTTTTGACTGGCCTTCTTGAGTCTTCTTTTTCTGCTGTGAAGCCTGACCCCCACCCTCTTTGGTTTGTTGGGGACCTGTTGAAGACTTCTGGTCATTTTGTTCACTCTTAATGTTACCCTTCTGGTCTGCTTTCTTCTGACCACCCTGGTTCTGGTTCTGGTTCTGCTTGATCCTTGTTCTGACCCATTTGTCTGCCTTCTTTCCCAATTCTTGGGGAGAGGTCAGATCTGAATCAACAAGGTGCTGGTGCAACAACTGGTTCTGACAATTATTTAAAATTTGTTCTCTCATCATCAGATTATACAATCCTGTGTAATCAGTAACCTTGCTACCCAGCAACCAGCCCTCCAAAGCCTTAGTGGCACTATCCACAAAGTCAGACCAGTCCTGAGACTGAGTTTTCTGGGTGTCTCTGAACAGCAACCTGTACTGCTCAGTGGTTAAACCAAACCCATCAACCAGTGTATTCTTCAGGACCTGGTAATTGTTAGCATCCTCCACTCTTGTAGTGAGGAGCTTATCTCTACCTTTGCCATCAAAGGAGAGCCACAGTATAGCTGCCCACTGACTCTGGGGAATGCCCTGCACAGTGCAGGCCCCCTCCAAAGCAGCCATCCATTTCTGGATGTCATCCCCTTGTTTAAAGGGGGGCACTATTTTTGTCAGATGTTTAGTATCTAAACCCTTCTCTCTATCTCTTGGGAGATTGCTGCCACCAGTGGGAGCTAACCCACTCATCTGCTGCTCTCTAGCAAATGCAAGCTTTTCTTTGGCCAGGGCAAGTTCTTCCCTTTCAATCCTCAGAGCAGCTTGTCTCATTCTGGCTTCATGCTCTATTCTCTGAGGGGAAGTCAATCTCCTCTGGGGAGAGTTCCTTCTCCTCTGAGAAGAGGCATTAGAGTGCAGAGATCTATTGGAGTCCCTAGAAAGAGATCTATCTCTCCTAACTCCAAGGTTAGGCCTACTTGGGGTCAGTACTGGGGGTCCCCCAGATCCTAGCCCAAGTAAGTCTATGTTGGCCCTAGTTAGCCTTCTGACTACCTCAAGACCTGTGTCTGCCTTATCCCCAGAGAGTTCCTCAGGATCCTCCTCCCCAACTGCATTTACAGTGTTGTGGAGGTCTGGATCCCCAGTGGTACCCTCTAATGCTGGCATATTCCCATCTAGCTGAGAAATCTTTCTCGCATCATATGTCTCTAAGAGACCTATCAGAAAGGGAATGGTGGGGTTAGACCCCTGTTTCAGTTTCCTGGAGGTACACACCTGTCTCATATCCTGTAAACTGAGAGCTGCATATCTTGAAGTGACCTGTGGAGGGTCAACTGCCACAAGGGGAGTCTCAGTAGACTCTCCCTGGGTAGACATGCTTTTCTAGTGAGGTGTAAGTGGTGCACTTACCTACACTATGTTTGCCTACTGATCCCTTGCTAGAGTTGTAGTTTAGGGTGTGCTAGGCCCTAGGAGCTACAACAGCTGGTTCAGTAGAACTCAGAGTATTCTAAGCTAAGTTATGTGTACCTTAGTACTTATGTGATCTTTCACAAGATATTCTTAGGATATGTGTGGTAAAACAAACAGCAAGCTCAAATCCCACCGCTGCCACCAATGTGAGAAGTTGGCCTGATACAAAGTGCTCACTAGAATAGTGAACATTATATATCAGTCCAAACAACCCTTATTGATGATTGGTTGTAAGTCAACCTTATAGACCAGCTATCCTAGTAGCATGGATACGAGCAGTCTAAGGCTAAGACTCTAGAGGGCGTGTTAAGCCAGCTGTTTTACCATCACATTACCCCTTGAACACCAAGTGAAAGGACACCACACAAGTTGTTATGAAAATAAACAGATATTTATTTATAACAAGACTACCCTGAACTCTTTGAGTCAGGGAGCTAAGCACATAACAAAACTCTTAAGAAAATACTTTAAGTCGCACAATTTACACAAATGCCCTAGGGGCACGAAAAACCATATATTACAAAAGTGGAATGCGAACTACTAGCAGGTAAGTAACTATTCTCATAGACTTTGGAATCGCTTGGCCTACAATTCTAAACACTTAGATTAGATGCAGGGGGCCTGTGGACGTCGTGTGCAGAGTGGGAACTCTCACGCGTAAGGCGGGAAAAAGTCTATGGAGGCTAGTAGTCACAAAGTTACTGTTCTCGGGCGAACCCGACTAGGTGGGTCGAAAACGGGAGTGGATCCGAACACTTAGGGTGTTGGGCTATGCTGAAGCACCGGAGTACTTGGTTTACCTAGCCCAGGGGCTGCGGCTGCATAGGGTTGAAGTTGCGTCGGAAACCCTCGTTGAAGATCCAGGAGCCTGAAGAAAGAAGTTGCTGGCAGGCGACCAGTGAAGAAGTTCGTGGTGATCCAAGCCTGGATCAGGGAAGAAGAAACCTGTAAGCAGAGGGGACCAAGTTCTGAATCACTAGCCAGTGATTTGAGTAGGCACCAGGATGGCACCGGACGAAGTCACCTCAGCCAGGTGAGTGGGCGCTGCTGGGCTCTGCAGTCTCTCGGACCAGGAAGCGATGTCGGCGACCAGGATGGAGGTGCGAGCTGTCCCACGAAGGTTCTTGCTGTCGACGTCGCTGGACCCAGGATTGGGCAACAAGTCTTGGCAAATGCAAGGCCCACGCGGTGGACCTAAAATGGCATCTTGAGTGGACCAGGAGGGTCCAGGGTGCTCCTCTTTTGGAGAGGAACAAGGGCTAGTCTGGAGCAACCAGACCAGCAGTGTTTGTCGTCGTGGAGCGTCGTGAGAGGGCCACTAGCCAACGGGCAAGCGACCTGGACAACGCGGTTGGCAGCAAAGAGCAGAAGGGCCCCACGCAGATCTCGTGGATGCAGGGGGGCTGAACTTCGGTGCTGGAGCTGCTCAGGGTCGGGGCTTCTCTTACCCCAAAGCACTCAGTCGAGGGTCACTCGGGAGTCGTGCTGGACAAGCGTCGTGCAGTTCTGAAGATGGCCGGTCCCTCGAGGTCTCGTCACACCCACGGATCACAGCTGGGCTGATGATGTAGGTTGAGGTCAGAGGTGCCAGGGAAGCCGGTTCTCGTCGTGCTGGAGCAGTCTTGATCCGATGGAGAGACTGGCAACAAACCGCGATGCTTGGTTGGTGCCTGCTGCTGCAGGGTGACTACTCCTTAGTCACAAGGGAGAATCTTGGGAAGAAGTCTTGAGTTCCTTTCGTGGAAAGTAGTTTCAGGATTCAAAGATGATCTAATTTGGAAGGGGGCCAGTTCCTACCTTTATCCTGTAAAAAAGGGGCTGGCACGCGACTAAGTCCTGCCCTATGGGTGGGACTAGGAGGGGGGTGGTTACACCCCTCTCCTTTGGCGGGCTTTCCCCAGGCCAGGGGCTGGAGTGCCCCTGGAACTGGTTTCAGCCGGCCTATGCACAGTGAGCACCGGGGTGCCACTTGCAGTCACCTTCCTCTAAAGCCCTGCCTACCTAGGATACACAAAATCCTGTCTGGGACGGTGCTGGCACCGCCCCTGACAGGAAACCCTTTGTCCTTGCCTCCTGCTCTGGGAGGACTCCCAGCAGCAGGAGGGCAGACTTGTGTCTCGGTGGCAGCATCCATTTTGTGGAGCTAAGGCTATGTCTGACTTTAACCGGGGTTACAGGTTACACACATGTCGTGTCCCTCTAGAAGGGTGGAATGCTAACCCCGTCGCCAGAATTGGCATGGGGTTAGTATTCCAATTCGTATGACACCTTACTCGACATGTTTTGATAAAGCGATACCAGAGTTGGCATATAACCGCGAGGATTATAATGCACTTAAGAGTATATGGTATGCGATATCATGGAAACGGCTAAGGGATGGATCCCGAAAGCCGCAGACAGGCTCAGCTCATGCCAGAGCACTACCTCACACGATTCCAAGCACTCTGCCTTCAGGATTGTTAAGGCCTGCCATAGGAGTGACTGATAGGAGATCTGTGTGTCCATTTAGGTTTAGATATAGGGATACTATATCTAAAGCAAAGGGAGAGTACACCACCTTGCCCCCAGCTGTCAAGCAGCCAGTTGTGTCTGTTTGGTTAGTCAGTCCAGGGGTGGCATAATACATGCTGCAGCCCCTGGGAGACTTCTGGGTACACCTCAGCCCTGGGTACAGGGACTTGGAAAGGGCCCAGTGCCAATTCAGTACCTGGGTACAATTTGGAATAGAGAGAACAGCTAGGCTGTGGGTCTGATTAGCAGGCCCACAGCCAGGGAAAGTCGTAAACCAGTGAAGCAAAAAGCAAAAATCTGGGTGATCATAGGATTGCAGACCCTACTCTCCTACATAAGGTACCTGACGCACTTGCTGGAGAAGAACCTTAGCTCATCCTCTTTAAGAGTTCACTTGGCAGCGATAGTCGCCTACACAAGGGGAGAAACGTGCAGGAGCTTCTTCACATCACAGGTGGTGAAGAGATTCCTGGAAGGAGCGAAAAGGATCGCACCACCCAAGCTGGTGCCGCCACCTGCATGGAACTTGAACACAGTCCTAACTGAACTCATGAAATAGCCCTTTGAACCACTTCACAAGACCTCCCTAAAGATGCTAACTATGAAAACAGCCTTCCTGGTTGCATTAACGTCCTTACGCAGAGTAAGCGAGCTTCAAGCGCTGACGCTACAAGAACCCTACATACAAATACACAATGATACGGTTGTGATGAGGACTGACCCACACTTCATGCCGAAGGTGGTATCCAAATTTCACATGAATCAGTCTATAAAGATACCGAGTTTTTTCCAAAAACCAACAACTAGCGCAGAGCGAGCTCTGCACACCCTGGACGCCAGAAGGGCAGTCATGCACTACATTGAGAGGACGGAGGGACACAGGAAAACAAAACAGTTCTTTGTGTCATTCGCAGACAGCTTCATGGGGAAAGCAGTAACCAAAAAGACGATTGCACGATGGATCGCACAGACAATTCAACTCTGCCACAAGCGTGCAGGTCAAGAGCTGGCAGAGGGGACACGTGCCCACTCCACTAGGAAGAAGGGCGCTACAATAGCCTTCCTGGCTAACACACCCATAGAGGACATATGCCTGGCGGCAACATGGGCTTTGGTGCACACGTTCACGAAGCACTACTGTGTGGACATACAAATGAACAAGGAAGCTCAAGTTGGACAGAAGGTGCTACAGCACATATTCAACACCCAACGCTCATCTTCCACCCAGCCGCCACAGAGATGAGAAACCGCTACAAAATCTATGCACAGCATAGTGAATCCAGAAAGATTCACGCTGAAAAACGAATAGTTTTCTTACCTGTCAGTGTAGTTTTGCAGCTTGAAGATCTTTCTGGATTCACTAGCGAACCCACCCACCTTCGCCAGAAAGATGAGGCTGGAGAGAGAAGAGGTGGTTAACAAAAGAAAGGACTTTTAAAAGTACAAAGCGGTAAAATACCAACTAAATAGAACATTGCCATTATTTTGGAAACGAAAAAAACACGGAAAAAAACCCCCCGAAGATGGCGCCCAAGAGTGGGAGCTTCCGCAGGAAGCATGCCGACGTCACCGGAAGTACACCCAAAGGGGTGTGACGCCGACGCCCACCTGGGCTAAAAAAAAAACAGAGAAAAGACTACGAATCCGGACCCAACCACAAGACCGCGGAATAATGCACAGCATAGTGAATCCAGAAAGATCTTCAAGCTGCAAAACTACACCGACAGGTAAGAAAACTATTCGTTTCCTTCCATAGGGATCCATTGTCTGGTTTTCACCAGCAAAGTTTCTAAGTGTCGATTTTCAGAAACTACAAATATTCCTTAAAAATCGGCCTTAAAAGTAACGATAACACTACTTACCTGCTAAGTGAATTCCCTCCCATAGGATAACATTGGTGATTCTATGTGAAATAGTTTTCAAAGTGTCAACTTTTAAAATACAATAATATTCCTTAAAAATCACTACTGTACCCAAAACGCTTTACTTAACTGTTTACAGGAGATGTTCCAGGACTGAATATAGGATCCAGTCCTGTGGTTAGAAAAGTAATCTATAAAGTAACGAATTGCATTTATCTAGAAAATTCCATTAAGCTTAATGTTGCATTGTGTTTAAAATTGTGTTGCCTATTGCAACAACTGTAACTATTGTAATCAAAAAGTCTACTGCCTATTTGAAAAGCATTTAACTGAAGTAACTCATTCTGATAAAGTATATTTTGATACCTTGTTGGTTCTAAAAATAATATTATATATATTGATACAAAACAATTGGCCTAGAGTTCAGTTCTTGAGTGTGTGAGATCAATTTCTGAGTGAGAGTGTACAACAAATGCTTAACAGTGTATCACTGACCGTGGGAGACCCCTGAGTCTAACCCCAGAACCCTAACTCTCAAAAGACCGATTACTTACCTTCAAACCGATAACTAATTTTTCCTCATAGAGTAACATTGACACTTTGTCTCGAAAAAAGCCTGTCGACTTTTGAAAACTGCAAATATTCCTTAAAAATCAGCCAAATAACCAAAACACATTTTTCAACTGTTTTCAGGAAGTGTCTCAGTCAGTGCTGCATCTAGGATCTAGCACTGAGTAAGAGAAAGTAACGATAACCTAACTTACCTGCTAAGTGAATTTCCTCCCATAGGGTAACATTGGTGATTCTATGTGTCAACTTTTGAAATACAATAATATTCCTTAAAAATCGTACCTTTACCCAAAACTCATTTACTTACCTGTTTTCAGGAAATGTCCCAGGACTCAATCTAGGATCCAGTCCTGTGTTACCAAAAGTAATCTGAAAAGTAATTAACTGCATTTCACTTAAAAAGCCCTTTCAATTGAATGTACTAAACCTGCAATGTGTTGCAAACTGCTTTCTTAAAACTGTAACCAAAACCAGTACAAGTTACCACTGCTATTTTGAACGGTGTTCATACAAGTCATTTACTACTGAAATTTACTTTTTATGCTTACCTGCACCAGGCTGGCTTGGTTCTAGATATAAAACGGTATACTTTTTATACAAAACAATTGGCCTAGAGTTAAGTTCTTGAGTGTGAGACCATTTGCTGACTTGAGTGTGTACATCAAATGCTTTGCACTGTCCTCTGATACTGCCTTACTGCTCGACCAAGCTACCACTTTGGAGAGTAAGGTTCTATCTAACTTTAGCCTCTGCCAAACCTCTGGAGACTGCTGGACTCTGTACACACTATACTTTACTTTGGTGCAGTATATACAGAGCCACTTTCTTACAATATTAAACCCACACTGGTGCCTGTGGTGAATTTAATATAAGATGCACTCAGGGCATCTTAGAGATGCCCCCTGAAAAACAACCAACCTCTAGTGTATTTCCTAACTGGGCCCTGCCAGCCAGCCAGCCTCCACCAAACCGGCTTCTGACCTCATGGGGAGAGAGCCTTTGTGTTCTCTGAGGTCAGAATCAAAGCATGCTCTGGGTGTAGGTGCTTCACACCTGCCAAGGCTTTCACCTTGTGATGTGCTGATTTGGGCAGCTCCAACCAGTGGAGATGCCTGCCCCATTGTCCATGCCCCACTTTGGCGGCAGGACAGGTAGGAAAATTAGTAAGCAGAGTAGAAATGTCCACCTTAAACTGGCACACACCTAGGGTCACTAATAGCTGAAGTGAACCACTCTCTTAGAAATTCTCCATCTTGAATTGGAGAATCCCCTCCAATAGGAACAGGAATGTGCCCCTTTCCTCAAAGGAAGTAGTCACCCTAGTGGACAGTAGTCATTGGCTTCTGCCCCTCAAACTCAGTAACGCCCTTAAATTCAGTAATTAAGGGCTCCCTAGAACCTTGTTCCTCAGATTCGATGACCTACGAAAAAGGATGAAAGAGCCGATATGCAGTGGAGAAGACCACTACAACTGACTTAGCCCCAGCCCTACCAGCCTGTCTCTTCCAGCGACCCTGCTCCAAGAGACTGGCGTGGCCTGCAGCAAGCACCCTCCAAGTACCTGTGCTGTCTTAAACAAAGACTCTTCCCTCTCTTGGAGGATCTCAATTGGTTTCAACAGGGCCCCTACTGACGCCTCCTTTGCACTCTGCTACCAGCCCTCCCTGTGCTGAGGGCAGTGCAGTTTTGGTGCTCTATGGTGGCCCCTCCAGTGCTGACCTTAACCCCCAGGGCCTGTGTCCTTGAATCGCAGGTACTTACCTGAAACTTGTGCGTTTTCGAGGTGCCTCCAGCCTACATAGGATTACATTTGGCCCAGTGACCTCTGCACCCGGCTGCCCCAGTGCCGCTAGTGGTGCAGTACCTAGCTTGGTCCAAACCATGCCCAGTGGTGATCAAAACGTCTTTTTCTTCAGTAGGACTGCATTGGTCTGTCACTATATTGTACTAAGTGTGATCCTGAATACAAAGTATATTTTTCTGTACTGAAAAGTATTTCATGCACATGTATAGTATTGTTAAATGCTATAAAAACATTTTACCAGTAATTTGAAAGTATTGCACAAACGGCTACTTGCCTGTACAACTTGGTTCCTGGAAAGTAACTAAAGTAATATTTTTCTGCAAACCTTGGGCTGTAGTCAGTCATTGAGTATGTGTTCCTGTCTTGTATGAGTGTATACACCAAATGCATTCACACTACCCTCTTATAAACCTAACTGCACAGCCCAGCTACCACTTTGGGGCAGGGGCGGCTCCTCCACTAGGGCGGAGAAGCGTCGCCCCACTGCTGTCTCGCAGTACGAGAAGCAGAAACATGAAATGGTAATAACTGCCATTTTATGTTTCTGCTTCTCGCATTGCCAGAAAGCGGAACAAAAGGGTTTGGTGGCGGGCAGGGCTGCTCTGTGAGCAGGCCTGGGCAGGGCAGAGTGGTGTGACCACTCCTGAGCTCGCATGACTGGTTTGGTCAGTCCTCGGGGGTCGCCCTAACCAGTCGTGCACTCTGCCCTTTCTCCATGCAAGCTGTAATGCCGGCTACGTGGAGAAAATGGCCTACCCGTAAGCCCCTGGCTGGGGGGCGTCCCCACCAATTACAACGCTGCCATTACAATGTTGTGATTGGCTTAGGGGAGGGGAGGAAGGCTGTTTCCTTCCTGTTCCTGACAGGAGAGCAGGAGCAGGAGCAGGTGCCAAGAAAACGGGGGGGACCAGGCCGGAGGACAGGTACGTTTTTTCTTTAGTATTTACTGAGATTACTCCAAGTCGCGCTGCTCACAGTTGAGAAAAGTGGTGTCGGGGTTGATCTCCTGGAGTTAAGCTAAGTACAGGTGGGGGCGGGGGGGGGGGGATACAGGGCATCACACCCTCCGGGGCGGCCGGTGGCAGAGTGCCAACACAGCATCGGGCACCCAATGTAAACTAATGGGGTAGATCAGCCTTGAAAAAAGGCTGCAGGCTCAGGCCAGGACCCTGGGCGATGAAAACCCACAGATGCCCATGTATAAGTAGAGATTCTAGGGGACGTATGGACACTGAAGGTTGTGGTCCCAAAGGTCCAGGGACTTCAGGTGCAGTGGTGTTCTTGGTCATCGGAAAACTCTTACTGGGCAGGTGGCAAATCTTCAATTTGAGGCTACAGGCGTTGAGGATTCAGGCAGGGGTCAGCCCATTGTGGACTATGGCTCGGAAGCGCTGGGGAACCTTCGCATACCGGTGGGCCTCTTGAACTTGGTCCGTGGGAGTCTGGTGCAGAGGTGGATCCGGGGCGCGTTTGAGGTTCCTAAGCATAGAGTTTCTTCTGTCCGCTTTCCACTGGAGATTAGGAGCCTTTCTTGAAGGTAGGAAGTCCTCCCTGGGTTCTGGAGGTCGCTAGTCTAAGAGCCTTCGCTGCTGCACGGCTCTTTATGCTCCGGTGGAGGACAATGAGTAGATCAGTGTTTGGCATTATGTATTTCACAAAAATACACTTTACTTCAAAATTCATAACGGACTACCAGTTATCCCGTTTACATTGCAGTTGCCTGAAAAACTTCAGTCCACCACATCCTATAAATCTCCAATGGTAAAAAAGGGTATTTGCTCCCATTTTCTAAAATTGGAGACCCCGACGATCCCTAAATTATTTTCTCAGTCAGTGATGTTGCTTTTGTTAATTAACTTGCCCTTATACTGTATATCTTTCAATCTTAATAACCAGGCCAGTGTAATTACTTTTGATTTGTTAGACTTGTCTATCCCTAGATTCATGTATGTGCTGCTACTTTTGCAGATTGAGCAAGAGAAGCTGGCGTTTTTAAAAAAGCAAGATGAAGAGAAAGATAAAAAGGACAAAGAAGATCGAGAAATGAGGGGTTGGGACAGAAGATCCAGAAGTCCGAGAAGGTACGTTTTTCATAAGTTTAGTTAACCTTTTTCCACAAGTAAGTGTGTGTGAGAAAGAGAGTGGATATTATCAAAAGTAGTAAGTGATGAGTCCCTCGGATTATAATACCAGGTGGACTAAAACTTTGTGGGGAATAACGTGGACCTGAGGAAGACTGTGACCAAAGCTGCATGTTTTTTTACTTTTGTTTCTCCAGGGGGGGGTACATAACTTGCCCAACTCCACATACATATACCACGGTGCACATGTCTGGTTCTTATGCACTACGTATTCTAGCTGTTATACTAAGGTTTTTCGAAGATCCCCTCACGTCATTTGGCTGTCTCTGCTACGGGTACAGAACAGTCACAGGGCTTCTTTGCTTGTAATTTGTGGAGGATACATGTTAAAGTAGTTTTTAACAAGCATGTGAAGTTCAAAGGCCTGTTAAAAACAGTAACATTTGTATTGCCTTTTCCTAATTTTTGCCAACATTGATACCGATGGTAGAGTGAATCATTACTGCATGGGCGTTTTTGTTTGTAAGCTTTTCTTGGAGATTAAATGTTGATGAACTTCTCTTTAACTCAGACGCAAATCCAGGTCGTCTTCCCCGCGGAGAAGATCACCTGGAAGAAGAGAGAGAAAACACAGCCATTCACGATCTCCTCGGCACAGATCAAAGAGTCGCAGTCCTAGTCCTATGCCTGAAAAGAGAGAACCAGAACCTCCCGAACCTGAGCCTTCTATGTTAATAAGGGAGCCTTCTGTTCAGGAAGCAACTTCAACCAGGCAAGTACTAGGCATATCTGATCAAGGAAATGTGCATATATCTTTAGAGACATTACCATGTTGGCGTTCACTTCTTGATAATGGAAATTTTGAGTTTAGTTTTTGTGAATAGTTTAGATCTTTAATTTTTGCTGCATAAACCTATTCTAGATTCACATACAGTACTTTGTGCGTCATCAAATGGTTCAGTCCAGAAACCTTTGCTGGTAAATATGTATGTTCTTTGATCTTAGAGTCCAATATACCTGACTGTGATATTGAGCCTAAGCTCATAATGCCCCATTATGCTGTGGCCAGTTTTAGATTATTTTTTTTCTACAAATGGATTATAAAGTGGAAAACATAACTCTGGTCAACTGTCAAATTCCAGAGATATAAAGACACTGGGATGATACAGGTTACCAGATTGAAGAACAGAATAATTAACATCAATAGTCATTGAGAGTTGACGGCAGCCATGAAAAATATTTTCGACTCTGGAAAAAAGTTTTAAGTATGGTTGTCAATCGTAGGTTCTGGGGAAAGCATGTTTCAGGGCCCATATAGCCTCTTCAGCACCTAAACCCATCACACAGTTATGAAAAATAATTTTGGAAAATTTGACCTAAAGTGTTATTGACACTGTCAAAAACTGCTGTTACGATTTGAAGTGTTTTCTCTTTAATTCATACTAACCACAGTAATTTTAAAAACAAAAATGGGCTTGCGGGAATTTATAATCCAAAAATTTCACACTGAGATGTCGGTCGACATGTTTCTGCCCTCACGGGTCATTGGCACTCCTCAATACCCAGGGTACTGGTATAGCCTGATCTAAATGAGTGGCCCTGATGGGCATTATGACAAGTCTACATAGTAGGATTTGTGATCTATGGATTGCTGTGCACAAAAAAATCAGTGATGCATCTTTATAGTTGAGTATGTTTACACTGAACCTGGGTTTCGGTCAGAATGACCCTGAGGCTGCTGGGTCTCATGGCCTCCTGCCTTATGCTGGTGGATCATTGCCATGTGCCATATGCGGGCACTGCAGTGGGACCTGAAATTCCAATGGACACTGCATCAGGGCAATCTTTCCGATTGCGTCCAGATCTTGGAGGGCACTGCACACCAATTGCAGTGGTGGCTAACGAACCAGGCTTGAGTCAACGGCAGAGCCCTCTCCCTTCCCCCAACCAGAATTCACAGTGGTGGCAAATGCATCTCTTCTCGGATGGGGCGGCCACATGGGGGAGGCAAAGACCAGAGGCCTCTGGTGGAGCCCAGGCTCCACATCAACCTTCTGGACTTCTGGGCGATTCGTCATGCACTGAAGGTATTCCTTCCTTCTGTCAAAGGAAGAGTTGTGCAGGTGTTCACGGACAACACCACCGCCATGTGGTATTGCAACAAACAGGGTGGGGTGGGGTCATGGACCCTCTGTCAGGAGGCCCTTTGTTTTGCAGCGTGAATCTTTTTGGATTCACTATGCTGTGCATTATTCCGGTTGGGTCTGGAATCATAGTATTTTTTTCTGTTGTTTTTTTAATCCTAGGTGGGCGTCGACGTCCCTCCTTTTGATGTCCTTCCTGTGACTGCGGCATGCTTCCTGCGGAAGCTCCCCCCTTTGGGAGCCATCTTCAGATACTTTTTTCTGCCATTTGGGCTCGATAGTCACCGAGGGGTTCCAGAGGTTTTGGAGAAAAGAAGACCATGACAGAAAACCACCGAAAAAACTTGGCGAATACATCTCGCAAGCAGAACCACTGAACCGGGATGACGAAGAAGGAGGAGAACATCGAAAACTTTGACGTCCAACGGAGAATGCGCACACAGGGGGCCCCCTGAACGCAGAAATGGACAAAACACCCTTCAAATTCTGCCGAAATTGCCACCACAAGTACGCGCAGAAGGACCAGCATCCGGTTTGCAACCTCTGCCGGACGGTCAAGCAAGGATTGCAACTTCTGCTCCGTTTTTACCCCGAAGACTCTCAGGGTAAGAGAAAGACAGACAACATGCAAGGCCTCGGTCAACCTCTGTCGCTCCGGGACAACATCGCCGAGGGACCAGATGACTACATAGTCGCAAAGACCGATACGAAAACAACAAAGGAGGTAAGATAGACGTCGACCCCATAGATCCCGACAGACTCTAGAAAATCCGAGTCAGACTCTCGAAAAACAGAGTCTAAGTCCTCAAAAGGAGCACTGACGCTGAAACATTAGACTGACGCAGCTGCATCCAGGGACAAACAGCTCAGCGAATCCTTCGAAAAGGACTCCCAGTCGGCGAAAACACAAGACAAGCCAGGTCATTTAAGCACGTCCCTGAAAAGGAGCGCTGGACGCCGAAGGAAAAGGACCCGAAGGCAACTTTGACATCAAAGAGATCTTCCGAAACCCTCGACTCCGAACAGGCGCCGAGATGGAGCGGAAAAAGAGAAGGCTCGAGGCCGAAATGGACAACATCCTGCAAAGGAAAAGGGAATTCAACGAACAGATGAAAAGGTTCACCATCCCGGCAAAGCAGACGACCATCGTCTAGGTTGAAGACGAAGAGGAGTTCGACGCCATAGAGCCACCGAACACTCAGGAGCCCCAGGAACACCAAGAAGAAGAGGGCCTATACTAATACGAGGAAGAAGGCGAGGAATACCAGCAAACAAGTTTGGGCTCGGCATCCTCGGTGGTGCAGGACCTGAATTGGCAGGACATCGATGCCGAAAGCCCGGAAGAGCCCGTGGAAACATATCCTTCGAGGCCAGATGAGATTGGGATCTACAATATAGTCATCAGGAATGCGGCAACAGCATATGGGGTGAAACTGGAGGAAGAGAAACCAAAAGCCTGCTTCCTTTTGGAGACCCTGCTCCCCACTCAAACTAGGAGTCAATTCCTTCCCACGCTCCCAAAATAAAGTGCATTTACAATTGCAATCCAAACTGTGCTACAATCTGTATATTTACTGCAAAGTACTTATCACTTACCTGTGCCAGGCTTGCTTGGTTCTAGGAAATAAAATAACTAAAAGAATAGTTTTATACAAAAAACAATTGGTCTGAAGTTCAGTCTTTGAGTGTGTGAATTCATTTGTTGAGTGTGTACAACAAATGCTTAACACTGTCCTCTGATAAAGGCTTACTGCTCGACCACACTACCACAAATAGAGAGTAAGGTGCTATCTAACTTTCACTCTGCCTACCTTTGGGCTTCCACTGGACTCAGTGCACACTATAGCTCACTTTGGTATAGTATATACAGAGCCAGCTTCCTACAGCAATGTCGACTTTTTCACCTTAGTGGCATGCAAGAGCAGTGCCAGGCTCCTACTGAGGGAGTCCCTGGGCACCCGCTTTAGCTCCCAGACTTTTCTTCCTTGTGTACCACTTACTAGGGACTTACAGGGGCCCAATACACTAATCGTGAATATGTTGAAAGGGAAGAAGCTTTGGCACAGGGGACCCTGTTGGCAGGGACCCTCTGCACTACATTCGAAATCACATGAATGTCCAGGATAAAAGTGGGGGCTACCCATATTAAAAGAGGCACTTTTTAGGTCTCGCCTATCCCATTCCGCAAGGAATGGATAGGGGAGAATTATAGTAGCCAAAATAAGTTCTCAAACCATCGGCGGATTTCAAACGGTTCACGTGAACACAAGCACGCGCTTTTCCCCCACAGGCTTTTTTTTCATAAGCTTCCCGAGCCGCCTGCCTCCCACTTCAAAGGGATCCGCTCCCCCGCCCACTGCTTCACACTTCACGGCCACCAGGCCGTGTCTCGCATTTCTCCTCCCCCCCCACCCTCCCCCTCCCCACAGCAATGCCAAGAGTTTGTTTTTCCTTGCATCGTCGCTACGGCATTTCTCAGCCCGCATAATTTTTGCATGTCTAGTAAATGTTAAGGAGCTTCACAAATACAACTGGCAGCGCAAGCACTAACCTCTGCCCTTCCACATATGTAGCATTTACTTCGAGGCTGTGCTTATTTTTAGTTTCAAGTACAGCTCTGCTCCCACGTTTTTTAAATTACTGCTCTGTGTTTGCCGATATTGCTCCTATGCTTATGGACATAGCCAGCGGACTTACACAGAAGATTGCTTTACCTCCTATTTCTATTAAGAAAATGTTTCTGTTGGAGATACAGCCACACCGCCTTTTACATTAGTGCTTTCTTCTTAGCGGTAATTAAATGTTATGCGCTGTTTCCTATTACAAAAACTTGCCACAAACAACTTTGCTTTTAGCCGCCTGCCTGCCGAGAGCTTCACACTTGAAAGGAATGATCTCACCCGCCCCCTTCTACGCAAAGCCAGAGCTTGTTTCATTGCATCGTCGCTACGGCATTTCTCAGCCCGCATTATTTTTGCATGTCTAGTAAATGTTACGGAGCTTCACAAATACAACTGCAGCGCAAGCACTAACCTCTGCCCTTCCATAGCCAGTGGCACATATGTAGCATTTACTTCAAGGCTGTGTTTATTTTTAGTTTCAAGTACAGCTCAGCTCCCACGTTGTTTACATTACTGCTCTGTGTTTGCCGATATTGCTCCTATGCTTATGGACATAGCCAGCGGACTTACACAGAAGATTGCTTTACCTCCTATATCTATTAAGAAAATGTTTCCTTTGGAGGTACAGCCCCACCGCCTTTTACATTAGTGCTTTCTTCTTAGCGGTAATTAAATGTTATGCGCTGTTTCCTATTACGAAAACTTGCCACAAACAACTTTGCTTTTACCGTGAAGCTGTGTTACTTAATGCGCTCAGCCCACAAATGTAACAAAGCAACAAGCAAATATTGTTCAAACTAACACACGCTTTATCAGTTAATGCGCTCAGCAAGAACATACAAAAGAAATGACTCCTATATTGTAGCAAACTACAGAAAAATCCAACGGCGTTCCCTTTTACTGTGTTGTACTGTATGTGCTGTTATTGTAAGCAAAATACATAGCCAACAGCAGTTCATGCGCTCTGCAAACATGCTACAAAGTTAATCAACAGGTATTGAAACCAGCAGTATAAAATGTAACTGCACTCCCTTGCTTGCTTGCTAGCAGTTTGTGCGCTCTGCAAACACATCATTTCAGTTGCTTATTAACAATTTCAAAGTATATTAGTACTACAATAGTATAACCCTGCTACAATAGTGCCTTTTAACCAAAAACCTAGTATTTTTGATTTTTATTAGCAGATGTTTACTTCTATCTATTATTTGCTTCCTCGGCACACACACTTATTTTAAAATTAAGACTACGTTATTGTCTGTCCTAACGTCCGTTTTTCATTCTGAACTTCTCTTTTACAATACAAACACATCATTAGACACTTGATGCTTGACTTGGTGTTAAAGCCGCACCCACATACTTCGCACGTCTTCTTCACAGTATGTGCTTTAGCGCCATAGGGACAACAAAAAACTTCAAAGTAGCTGCGTACCGTGGCGTCCGTCTGCTTGGAGCCCAAGGTAACTACTCCACAAGTTTAGAAACTACCATGTAAACGTTAACAAGGCTGTATTGTTGCTGTTAACTACAAAGCTTGCTTTTCTGCTCTGTTTTTTATTGCCAGTTATTTTCCCCGAAGCCACAAATTTACATTAAATGCGCTATTATTTAAAAATATACTTTCATTGTCAAATTCCCCACTACTACTGGCCCTCCCACTTTTTTTACTGTGCTATATGCCGTCCGGGTTTTGCAAAAGCAAACAAAGCTTTCAGCAATCTCTTTAGACGGTTATCAAAAAAGCCAAACAGTTAATAAGCAAATAGTCAGAACCTCTTTACAGTCCAAATTATTCCATACATTTAGCAAACAGGCAATACATTTACACGTTTAACATTACACACATGATGTTTTTTAACTAAAAAATGTTTTAGCTACTGCCAATTGTGTGCCTTCGAAATATGATACTTTGTGGTTTGTTTTTGTAACATTTTTGTACACATTTGTTAAACTTATTTGTATTAGTTTGTAGGGACCACAATGTTAGCATGCTTCATTTTTCCTTAGCTTGTAGTGATAGAACTGTGTATGGAAGAAACAAAAAGTTAAATGAACTGCAAAATTCCTGACTATAACTATGAAGAACACTATATTTTCCTTCTCTAAAGTGAAATTCATATCTAGCTTTCAATTTTTCAGTGACATTATTAAAGTTATGCAACATGAACCTACCCCAGACATCAAGCAAGAACCATCCCCAGAGCAAAGTATTAAAAAAGAGAAGGAGAAGAAGCCCCGGGCCAGATCTCGATCACGTTCTAAGTCCAGGTCAAGGTCACATTCACCTCCTCATTCCAGATCTCGGCGGCACCACAGGTCACGCTCCAGGTGAGTGCGTTTTTACAGATTGCTCTTTTACAACTGTCATCTCGATTCACCTTTTTAGTGCTGGGTTGTTAGTACACCCCTGTGGCAGAGCATTTGTTTCTTGTTAGAATTTTAAAATAAGTTGTAGGAAGCTGGCTCTTTATAACTCTGAACTTCCCACCTTTGGCAGATGGCAGGATTAAAGAAGGTATGAGCAGATGCAGGAGGGAGAGTCTCAGTAGATTAGCCATCATAGGGGTGTGTTTAGCTAGCTCTTACTTCCTTGCTGGAAAATCAGCCATTATGGATTTGGAAGACTTGATGCACTCTGGGACAAAATAATGCCACACTCCACAGGATGTAGTCATATATTGGAGGAGTTACCCTACTCCCATTGGTCAGAAGTGACCTCCTGATTGACCCAGAGAGCTAGGAATAAGTATCTGAGAGGGGCAGAGCCCTCCAGATCTGCTGCTTGAAACTTAAGGAAGCAAGACGTTGCCATGCTGAGAATTTTGAAGTGCAATTTCTAAGGCCTGCCCTCTGAAGACTGCACCATCTGAACCTACGGCCCTCTGGATTACCTTGCTGTAAAAGAACTAAAGAGTTGACTCGTTGCAAGCTACAGGTTAACAGAGCTCACCTGGACATCCCCAAAGAATTTCCAGCCTGAAGTGCCAGTGGATTTGTAAGGGTTTTGTTCAAGTGGATTGCGGAATTGAAGTTTCACACTTTCAAGGATCCTCTTGGAGATTCCAGAACCTTGGATTGTGTGTTGGATACTTTGAGACCCGCAGGAAGGAGTTCTAACTGGACCCCGCCTGCTGGAAAAGGCTGCCCCGGAGTGGTGAGAAATTCTCCAGAACAATTTCTAAAGGTGTGTCCCTGTCAGAGAAAACAAAATGACTGAAAGGGGCACTGGTGGCTTCTAAGCACTAGAAAGTGACTAATCTTTAGAAAGTCAGATCTCTGGTTCCCTACAGCGGATTGTTTTCATTTTTGGTGTCATTTAAAAGATACAAATATTACCTATTTTTATAAATTGGTGTTGGATTTTTATTTTGTGTTGTGCCTTAATTATTTACTGAAATGTTTTTTTTAAATGCTTTACATACCTGTCTTTGAAGTTGCGCCTGCCTTTTCGCAGCCACGTTACTAAGAGTTGAGCATAGGAATAATTTTCTATGACCCTTACTGTGTTAGTTGCCTTATTGCCAGGGGCAGACCTACATTTGCCCCTACCAATAATCCACTTTCCAACATATATACAGAGCCTGCTTCCTACAGGTACACCATATGGTGCACATGAAACAATACCCTAAGCTCAATTTCCACATAGGAAACGGTGTTCATATATCTGACACACTTGCTTAACTGTAATATCAACTACTCGAGCCTCAAGGTGCCCCCTAGGAGCAATTGTAGCCTACACCAGTCATTTAAAGATTCCTTGAGCGGTCCAAAAGGATTGCACCTCCAAGAAAGGACCCAGTCCCGATGTGGAGCTTAAACACAGTCCTAACTGCTCCTTCGCATCCGCCACCTTCCCGGAGAGCTGGAAACATGCCGAGCTCAGCGCCCTCCTGAAGAAACCCACCGCAGACCCCACGGACCTCAAGAACTTCCGCCCCATCTCGCTCCTCCCTTTCCTGCCAAAGTCATCGAGAAGACCGTCAACAAACAACTCTCCGCCTTCCTCGAGACAAACGGATCCCTCGCAGTCCGGCTTCCGAGCAAACCACAGCACCGAGACCGCCCTCATCGCAGCTACCGACGACATCAGGTCCCTGCTCGACAAAGGGGAAACAGCCGCCCTCATCCTCCTAGACCTCTCTGCAGCCTTCGACACCGAATGCCACCGCACCCTAGTACAGCGCCTCAGCAACACCGGAATCCAAGGAACGGCCTTGGAGTGGATCATCTCGTTCCTCGCTGGAAGAACCCAGAGAGTCCGCCTCCCCCCATTCCGTGGCCACCAAAGTCATCTGCGGCGTTCCGCAAGGATCCTCGCTCAGCCCCACCCTCTTCAACGTCTACATGAGCCCCCTTGCAGCCATCGCATGCCAACACAACCTCAACATCATCTACGCTGACGACACCCAGCTGATACTCTCCCTCACCAACGACCCCACCACCGCCAGAACCAGCCTCCAGGAAGGAATGAAAGACGTCGCGGAATGGATGAAGCTCAGCCGTCTGAAACTGAACTCAGACAAGATGGAAGTCCTCATCCTGGGACCTTCCCACTCTGCCTGGGACGACTCCTTGTGGCCCCCGGCCCTGGGCTCCGCCCCAACCCAACGGACCATGCACGCAACCTGGGCTTCATCCTGGACTCCTCGCTCACAATGACCAAACAAGTCAAACGCCGTCTCGTCATCCTGTTTCAACACCCTGCGCATGCTCCGTAAGATCTTCTGGTGGATCCCCACCGAAACCAGGAAGACGGTCACCCAGGCCCTCGTCACCAGCCGACTGGACGGGAACACCCTCTACGTGGGAACCACAGCCAAACTCCAGAAAAGACTCTAGCGCATACAGAACGCTTCTGCACGACTCATGCTGGACATCCCCCGCCACGACCACATCTCTGCCCATCTGAGACCCCTGCACTGGCTCCCCGTCAGCAAGATGATCACGTTCAGGCTCCTCACCCACGCACACAAGGCTCTCCACGACACGGGCCCCAAATACCTCAACAGCCGCCTCACATTCTACACACACACCCGCCAGCTTCGATCCGCCAGGCTCGCCCTCGCCTCCGTCCCACGAATCCGCAGAACCACCGCCTGAGGAAGATCTTTCTCCTACCTGGCGGCCAAGACATGGACCTCCCTCCCCACCCACCTTCGGCTGACCCAGGACCATCTCTCCTTCAGGAAGCAACTCAAGACCTGGCTGTTCGAGCAGTAGCGTATCCTCCTCCTCCTCCCAGCGCCTTGAGACCCTAGCGTGTGAGTAGCGCGCTTTACAAATTTTGTTGATTGAATGACAGGACAATTTGAGCCCATGCATTAAGCAGAACTCAAATACAATACCAGAAAGACTGCCTTCTTAATAGCCATAACATCTCTACAACGAGTAAGTGAATACAAGTGTTAACTATTGAGGAACCACACATGCAAATCTACAAGGACAAGGTTATCCTAAGGACAAACCCCCAATTTCTACCAAAGGTAGTAAGCAAATTCCACATGAACCAAAGTATACAGCTAGCAGTTGTCTTCCAAATTCCTTATACATGACTAGAAAGAAGCCTTCATACCCTGGACGTAAGAAGGGCTTTACTATCCTATCTATAAGAGAAACAAGCATTTACAATGCAACGGTTTCGCCTTTGTAAAAGTTAGAGCTATTGGCATTGTAAATGACAATTTTTTTATTTATGTGTTGGTTTTGAAAACATAAATAAATGGCATGGTCATTTACAATGCCAAAAGCCGGAAACAATTGTTTGTTAAATCAGAGCAGGTGTGAATGACTCGCCCTGCCCAGGTATTTCCTCTGTCTGTGTACGTTATACACGCGGCACTACAATTACCAGAATGCAGTGGGAATGGACAGTTCACACCTTTTGTGGTAAAAGGCTTCGGAGAGTGAAAACCCCGACCCTGCTCCTGAAAAGCGTCCAACAGCTCAGGGAGCGTGAGACCACATCTCAGGGAAAGTGTGGACTCAGCCCCCAAACAAGTGTCACCCACGTCCCCGAGAGTGTGTGAGACCCTTGCCAAGCAAGGCCGCGACCTTAGTACTGGGAGGGTGAGACGCGAGCACTAGAACAGAAGTGACCACCTAGGGATTGTGAGACCCCCCACCCCCTACCTGCGGCATGGATGCAGCCCGAACAAGTGTCACCCTCGTCCCCGAGAGAGTGAGACCCCAGTCAAGCAAGGCCTCTACCTTAGCACTGGGGGGTGAGAAGTGAGCACTAGAACAGGACTGGCCACCTAGGGAGAGGGAGACCCCCATCTGGAGAGGGTGAACGCAGCCCCGAGCGAGAGACCCTCCAGCCCTGAGAGAGAGACTTTAGCGATGAGAACGTGAGACTGTTAGTCCCAGGGGAGTCCCGGAAGCTCATTTAAGGTGAGACCCGCACCATGGAAATGGCGTGGGCCCAGCCCTGAGGGAGGAAGACTATAGCCATGGCGTTACATTACCACTGCAACTATAGCTACAGGCAGCCCTTAATTTGAGCCGGGCACGTAATCAACTCCTGCGCTTTTCATGAGCTTGAGGACACGTTCATTTGTGGGAGGCGCGGGAGGATAAAGTGATTTGCCCAGAATCACAGGACATTGAGTCGAAGCCAAGACTCGAACCTGGTTCCCCAGCTGAGCAGCTCTGGCCTTTACGCTACATCCTCTACCCACTTTTATGGTTAATCGTTGATTCTGTTTTAGGCAGCACTAACAATTGAAATGGGCTGGTGTAAGCTGCCTCCTGGCGAGAGCCCTGGCACTTATGGGTTTCAGTCGATTACCCACTTACTACAGGGGTGACAGCGCCAGCTTGCCGAGGTGATGGAAGCAGACAGATGTGAGGGTGCACGAGTCACAGCTGCTGCAGTGCTTGGAACTTCAGTGTTAGGAGGCGCTCTTTGCCTCTGACAGAGCGAGGGAAAGTAGCTGCGTCTGCAAAACAAAGCTATATAGACACACGGGCGCGAGGGCACACATAGGAGTACGTCATAACCTGTACGTCAATTTCGGACGTCTGGAACACACAGCTGCTTGTAAAACACAAGGGGGGGGGGGGTTGAAAGGTAAACCGGGAGCTGAGAGTGAAGCGAAATCTGGAGTCGGCGGAAAGGAAGGGGTCAAATGGAAGGTGGACGAATACAGGAGTAAAGTGGGTGATGGGCGCATGAAGGGGTAAAGTGAGACATGGGTTAACGTGGGAGTTTGAAGTAGGAAGGGGTAAAATGGAAGGTGGACGAATACAGGAGTAAAGTGCGTGATGGACGCATGAAGGGGTAAAATGGAAGGTAGGCGAATACAGGAGT
Organism: Lissotriton helveticus; assembly: GCF_964261635.1. Taxonomy (NCBI): domain Eukaryota; kingdom Metazoa; phylum Chordata; class Amphibia; order Caudata; family Salamandridae; genus Lissotriton; species Lissotriton helveticus. The sequence continues at coordinate 924,856,443 of NC_136061.1, forward strand.
CAAGTGCGTGATGGACGCATTAAGGGGTAAAATGGAAGGTAGGCGAATACAGGAGTCAAGTGCGTGATGGACGCATGAAGGGCTACAAAGTGAGCAGGGGGGAAGAAGGGTGAAAAATGACGGCGTGACTTTACAACAACTGACAGGAAAAGAGCACCTACGGGCACACGGACAGCGGGAGTGGGGGCGGGAACGGACAGCGGGAGGGGGTGCTGGAACGGGCACACGGACAGCGGGGGGGGGCAGGAACGGGCACACGGACAGCGGGTGGGAGGCGGGAACGGACCGCGGGACATCGCGCCACCTACCCCTGCAAACGCCACTTCCAAAATGGCGAAAACAAAGCTTTAAAAAAAATAAATAACCACCGCCCACCGCCGTGGGCAAAAGCCTAAAAGTCTCTGGAACGCCCACGAATCTGCTCCGGCATTGACGGACAGATCTCTGTTCCAATGGCTAGCCTCCATTTATGGAGCTAGCCAATGGAACAGAGGAGTGGGACAACACACACACATACAGTAGACATAAGATTTCGCCTGCGCGAAAAGCTGCTGCACAGCACCCGCTCTAGTACACAAACCTTGGCCGTAGCCCATCTGCTCACCCAGGGGAGTTGTCGCTATAAATCGGTGGCACTATGGTGCTTAAATTAAGACCTAGGGTATATTCACTGAGCCCATCCCGCAGAACTGAATGCCCACTGCGTGCTTGGCACTGTCCCGAGTCTGTAGTAGGTATGCCCACTTCCTTGTGTAGAAGAAAGGTCCCAACGTCCCTCCTGTACTGGTCTTGTCCCCTCACACCTTGAGAAGTAATGGCACTATCTCTACAGTTGTGGTTTTACATTCAGCTACGGACGGGAGTGGGCATTAGTAAGAGCATAGACAGCTGCAGACGGAGTAGGGTCTATGCTGCGTGCAGGGTCCTGGGAGGGAGGGAGGGAGGGAGGGAGGGTGAGTGAGTGGGTGGGTGGGTTTGGGCGAGTGAGTGTATCCACATTACTATTCCAGTTACCAAAGCACAGCCCCTCACCACCTTCTTACAGCATCTACCATTCCTATGTGACGCTTAGAGTTTATCCATTGGTATCACTTCCTTGGGTGACTCTCTTGTGACTTTACAACTTGTACATTTGCAATTTTTTTCTGCTTGTATCTTTTATGTAACGCACGTAATCCTAAATCCTTATGTTTTGAAACTGGTTCTTATGTAAAGCGCTTTGACACCTTCGGGTAAAGTTTGCGCTATATAAAAGCGCATTAAATAAATAAATACATCTAAAGCTGTCCAAGGCCTGACGCGAGACGCTCCGGCAGCACATACTTTTGGTATGCATTGCGCAGCATTTAGGTCCTTGTTTATTTAATGGCACAGTGTACTCTGTCCTCGTCTATTATCCGACCTGCAGAATGGATTTTAGGCTGCACAAATGTCCAGTGGACATGGCTGTTGTAAACATGGCCGCCCAGCCTTGACACCACGGTGTGAACTAAACAACCACAGGTGAGCCTAGATAATCATGGGCCCTAACAGACCCGGGCCCTAACAGACCCGGGGCCCTAATTAACAATGCGAACTGAACTATAAAAATCAATTCATTGTGCCTAGAAGCAACAAAATGTATTAGTGTGCAGAAGGCAAACGTAAAGTAAACAGAAGCGATGAGGGAAGGGAGCTGCTGCAGGCTGGTTCATTTGTAGTGAAGATGGCGACTACAGAGCCTTGGTTTGCCAACCCTGCCTCGCGGTTCAGTGCACGAGGTCCCTGGTGTACTCAGGAGTTAAGGGAAATTTATGGGAGGGTGCATGCGGAGACTAGGCGCGTAGAAGGGGCCGCGCCCCTACGCAGGAGTAAAGCCATCCTTCACAACGTCCCGTGTTGAAAGTGACGAGGCCAGACACTGCGGTATCACAGGGCACGGGCCTGGGCTGCTGGCCGGAGAGAGGGCGCGCAGGGCTGGCTGGGCGTCCATTCATGGTTTCCGTGGTTCAAGGTTCAGACACCTGCGCATTCAGGGCCTCTGATGCACAGCATGGGCCGTCTCAGCTCAGCAGGTAAAGAGAGCAGAGGATGCGAGGATGGAGAAGAGGGGAGCGGGGCAGGAAAGATACACTTGAGGCTCTAAAGAGGACACCGAGGGGCAGAGTGGGTACAGCCGCCACGAGAGCTGCAGGAGCCCTGGCACTAGGGCACTGGTACGGAGAAGTGTGGCTCAGGGGTTAGAGGCAGCAGACCCGGAAGCTGAGATCGGTCCTGGACCAGGGTTCAATTCCCCGCCTCGGCGGGTCTTGGGCTAAAAATTCCACGGACTCGATAATTCTCGCCCCGGTGCCTCCTCGACTCACGGGTTCACACTCTGCGACTCTGGGCAATAGCTTGCTTAATCTCCACAACGGCCCCTCGCGGCGGGATGCCTGACTTTCACCTTGTGGATACCCTGCTATCTCACAGGGGAATACCAGGAAGGGTTCCCTAAGCAAGCGCCGGGAAACCCACTGCGGGTAGCTGTGCGCTATATAAGCTCAACTACATTTACATTTACATTTACATCCAAAGAGGCAGAGGACAGGTCTGCGCCCGACGGAGTGCAGAAGTATTGAGGGACCAGGACACCCCCTCAATGGATGGAGAAGGCACCCGACTAAAAGTGGTTCTCAGAAGTTCAGCAATAACAAGTTTGTACATGGACGCGATCTGCAATAAATGCAGGCATAGCCGCTCTCCCCAGCACTGAATGTGAACATTGCCTTTGGGGAGGGGCCAGAGTCCTGGCTGTTCTCTTATAGGTTATTTGACGGGCACACGGATAGCGGGAGGGGGGGCGAGAACGGACAGCGGGACATCGCGCAACCCACCCCTGCAAAGGACATTTCCGAAATGGCGAAAACAAAGCTTAAAAATACAACAAAAAAACACGCCCACAGCCGCATGACGTGGGCAAAAGCCTAAAATTCTCTGGAACGCCCACGAATCTGCTCCGGCATTGACGGACAGATCTCTGTTCCAATGGCTAGCCTCCATTTATGGAGCTAGCCAATGGAACAGAGGGGCGGGACTACACACACATACTCTAGACAACAGTTTTCGCCTGCGTGAAACGCTGCTTGTGCAGCTTTCGATAGGCGAAACCTAAAAACCACTCCGTAAATGCAATCAATTGTTCGTCTCTCTCACTCAAGGTCCAACAAGTGAGCACCTGTGTCAAAGGGGACAATTGCACGTTGGATTGTAGAGGCAATTCAAGTATGCTATGCCTCGGCAAGAAAATTCTAAACACACAGCCTAAGGCCCAATCAACAAGGCAAAAGGGGGCAACCCTAGCCTTCATGGCCAGTGTGCCAATAGACACCATATGTGTTGCGGCGCAACATGGGCATCCCCACACACATTCACAAAACATTACTGCTTGAATATACAGATGACTAAGGAAGCTCCAGCGGCACCAAAGGTACTTCAACACCTGTTCGCAAAGTCTTCCTCATCTTACTACAGCCACCCCAAGAAGGGGGAGACTACTACATAATCTAATGCACAGCATGTGAATCCAGAAAAGGATTCATGCTTTAAAATGAAATGGTTACTTACCAGTAGAAGTAGTTTTGCAGCTTGAATAGTTTTCTGGATTCACATGCGACCCATCCACCTCCACTCAGAGGAGGAATGCTAATGGGTGGGCCATGATATCATGGAAACCAAAGAACTAACATCTAGAGAAAACAGGATTTAAAACATTTCCTCGAGGAAAAAGGGATAAAAAAGAATTTGAAGATGGCTAACACGCACAGGAACTTCAAGGTTTGGATCTACCACCAAATGGTGTTGTACAACGCCTAAAGCAACAGAAGAATATTCCCATCCCAACCACTAGATAGCGGAATAATACACAGCATGTGAATTCAGAAAACTGCTCAAGCTGCAAAACTACTCCTACTAGTAAGTAACCATTTCCTTATGCAATCACAAAGATGATAAATCACACTCACTTCACAGTAGCCCACCTTAAGGGTCCTACTAGACTGGAGGTGGCAGGCCTACCTGACTGGCTAGTTTTCCTGCCTGTCCAGGTGCCAAGGGGGTCCTGGAGAAAGGGGTTGGCTTTCTCTCCTGTGAGGGGGAGCCGGATTTGCGTTTCAAAGGCCGTAGCCCTTTAAGGCTTGCCATCCAAAGAAGGCTAATCTGCAGGTAATCCTGTAGGAAGGGGTGTTAAACCCTCTACCCAGACAGGCTTTTGTTCTGGGTCTCCTGAGAGCAAACGTCTCACCCAAGGAGGTCAGAACAAAGTCTTGGGTAGCAGGCTGGCAAAAACCACTAAGTAAGAACTCCAGACCCTGGTAGGTTTTCAGGGGGAACCTCTAAGGTTCCCTCAAGTGCATGTATTGGTAAATCCAACACTGGCATCAGTGTGGGTTTGTCAATACTAGTTATTTGATACCAAACTTCCCTATTTTCAGTGAAGCCATCATGTAGCGGTGGAACTCGTTTTCATCAGTGTAAAGCATCGGTTTTAAAATGGCTTCCCTGGACACTTGTACTGGCAGTAGTAGGACTGACCAGCACAGGAGCAAATCAGCTCATGCATGTATGCCCACACATGTACTATTCAGCACCATGCCTTTGGGCTGTCACGCCTGCTGTATGGGTGACTTAGAAATATTACTTGACGTGTAGACACACATCCTGCAATGGTATTCTTGAATCTGCTTGGTGACAAGTGCCTTAGTTTGGCACATTTTGTACTGCTGCCCTTAGATGCCTTCTTTAGTACCTCAGGCCCTGGGTACAAGGGTACCGTTTACAATGGACTTACAGAGGGTGCTAAAAGTTTTGCTAATTGGGGTAACAATTGTAAAGGCACTAGATAAAGAACACTGGTACTGGGAACCTGGTTAGCAGGAACCCAGTACACATCAGTCAAAGTTGCATCAAAGACCATGCAAAAAGTATGGGGGGGTGGGGTGGTAGTGCAACAAAACCCCAGATTCCCACAACTAGCCTGAGAGGGAAAGAGGCCTCCTGACTAGCTAATTTTCCCACCTTTCGTTGTGCCAAATGTGCCAGAGACAGGCCGTGGCACTTCCTTGTCTGGATAAGCATTGGGTCTCCTATCAAAAGGCAGTTGAGGCCTTTGAAGCCTCCTGCCTTGATATGCTGATCACTTACCCATCCTGCTTGAAGGAGGTGACAACACCTCTGGCCGGAGTAGGCATTGTTTCTGTTTGCAGATATCACAGGCTCTCACCTGTTGGGGGCCAGAAACGGTTCTGTGGTGGCAGGCTGGTCTACACCAGTCAGCCAGTATACTAGTGGTCGGTTGGATTTCGGGGGCCACCTCTAAGGTGCCATCTGGGTGCATGTATTAATAAATCTGTACGTCATCATCGTGTATGAAAAAGAGTTGACAGTCTTCTGTATGCCGCATGTTTAACAGGCACAACACACCGGTGCCATAAACCATACATCTAACTGGTAAACCAAACTTCCCTCCCCAACTCCCCCCCACCGCCCTGCCCATTAGGCTCCAAACTGCCCATTAGGCTCCAAACTGCCCATTGAAAAAGCAGAGTGCCTGTCGCCCTTAACATTCAAAAGAAAGAACAAAAAGGTCAATTAAGGGGAAAATTCTGAGAGCTCCAGGCCATGCCCCATAAAATCCCCATCGGAAGAAGTCCGCAGTGTATATAATCAAACAAATAATATATCTCACACCCTCCCCACGAGCACATAAAGGCATCCTCCCTTCACGCCCCCAACCCCCTCACCCCCCTGCCACAAACTCACATCCCTAGGGCACATGAAACCACTTCTAATCAGAATGGCTAGGTCTCAACTTCACCCCCATCCCCTTGGTTCGCCAGGTCCGGGTGGCCCCGATTCTCCAGCCACTCCGACACTGTCTCTGGTTGATTGAAGAACCATACTTTATCATCTGCTACCACTCGAAGACGGGCCGGGAACAGCATTGAATACTTCATGCCCCTTCCCGCAGATCATGTTTCACTGACAGGAAAGTCTTCCGTTGTCTCTGCACCCTCTGCGTGAAGTCGGGGAAGAAAGTGACTGTAGCGTTCTCATATTTAAGGGAAGTGTTAGCCCTCGAGCACTGGAGAATAGCATCTCTGTCATGAAAGTTGAGGACTCTGGCCAACATGGGCCGCGGGGGAGCGCCCTGTCTGGAACGGCCGCCCGGGACCCTGTGTGCCCGCTCGACAACAAAGAACTTACTGAGGCCCTTCGGCTGGAGATGCTTGAGAATATGATCTTCAACGAATAGTTCTGGGGCGTGCCCCTCCGACTTCTCAGTTACGCCCAGGATGCGTAGGTTATTGCGGCGGAGACGGCCTTCATAGTCATGTAGCTTGAGTTCAAATGCCCTTCGTGAGTTGCGCATTTCTCCGACCTCCCTCAATAGCTGAAAAACATCCTCCACAAGGCTAGCGGTGGTGAGTTCGACCTGTTTCACTTTTTCGTTTAGTTTCCCCATATCTGCACAAATGAGGTTGATATCTATGGCCATTGTGTCCATTTTGTGCTAAAGGGAGGTCTTGACCCCAGATATAGCGTCCATGACATCCTTGAGAGACAGGTCGGATCCGTCCCGAAACTGTGCCCCCGCCCCCCCGCCGAGTCTTCCGATAATCTTCCCTTGGGCATAACTTTAGTGATGGTGTATCTGTCCAGTTTATTCGATTGGACTGGCTTCACTCCCCTAGTACAGGTGCTCTTTCCCCGCTCCATGCTCCAGCGTGTGCCGTTTAATCCAGGGCAACCCCAGTCCAGTCAAATGATATTTTGAACTCAGTCACTCCGGGTGCGGGCACTTCAATACCTATCATGTCAGAAACAGGCCCTACAGCAGTGTGGGCGCGGGTAACGTCGGCCTCCAAAGACAACGAAACACCGTCAGTCTGCCTATGGTGATTACTCCAATGCACATGCGGTCATCCGATAAAGGAGAGTCGCGGAACACAGGAGAGGGGCGGGGAGGAGGAAGGGGGGAACCTCTGCACAATCGCGTTATAGGCCCGCGGAACCAGCACCCCAACAACACGGCTCCACTTCGGCAGTTTAGATCAGCATTAAGTCAGGGCCCAGGCGGAAGAGGCATCCAACTGACACTGCAAGTCCATCACCTCTCCCACGCCCCCAAGTCTGGCTGTGCCCGTGCGGGGCCCACAGTGTGATCTCACACCGCACAGCGCTCAAAGATTGTCAGTTCTGGTGGGGGTGCACGGGGGAGGCCCAGAGAAAAGGAAATCTCATCAGATTTGCAAGCTCCGGCGCCCCACACCGCGCAAAATAACCTCACTGCAGCCAAAGGAAAGCTCAGATTAACAAACAAAAGGGGCGGGGGAGGGGGAGAGGACCGTTCCCACCGCCTCTGCAGCGTTGTATGCAGCAATGTTTTTCGGTGGGCCAATGGGGGAGTTCTCACACGCATGTCGATATGTAGTTTGGGGAGAACAAGCTTACAACGCCACATGCGAGATTGTAAAAGATGTGTGGCGCGGAGGTAAATTGAGACCTCTATTTTCAAAAACACACTCAGTGGAAAATAATTCAAACTGAAATAATAGCATTAAAAATGGCGCTAGATAATGCCGATCGCGAATTCCCGACACTAATAGTGTGCGATTCGTATTACTGCGTCAAATCATACAATAACGACTTGCAGAAATGGGTTGAAAACGGGTACAAAGATGACACAGGTGCCACAATAAAGCAGAAATCGCTTTGGGAACAAATAGTTCTTTTAAAGAAAGAACTACCAAAGACTCACGTGATACACTCACTGAGTCATCAGCGTGATGGCGTTCACGTTGCAGGGAATTCATTGGCTGAGACAGCCACAGCGGAAACCACTAAATCGCTTACGTAGCTACAAAAAAGCGTTCAGTAAAATACATTGACGGGGAAACAATGCTGGCGGTAAAAACGTCATCAAAAGGCGACTGCTCAGTGCTACCCCTCATGTATCCACTCAATTATACATACATAATCGATGCAAACTCCGTTCCTTTTGCTCGAATCCCTGGAGTGGGGGATAGAGTGATTCCAAACATGGACAGGAGAGGCTAGTTAATAGCAGACGCACATTTGGGTGAGGGTCTTAGACACCTTACACTTAAGGATTCTCTAGAAGAATTACAATCAACATACTGGTGGCCAGGAATGAGCCTGCAACATCACATATTTGCAAAACACTGTCCAGACTGCAACAGAGACCGCAGTGGTGACCGAGACGGTGTACTGCCATGGCGTTTCGCTCAATAAAGGATTAGGCTATCGACTTTAAGACCCAGTAGTAATAATGAGTCACAGTAACATATAGAGGCTATTTACACTCATAATGTAGACCCCAGCTCTTGGCTGACGTCTGAACTGTTATACAAAGATTTGCGAGTCTATAATGGCATATATGCATGGGGCATGCTACATTCTGACCAGGGTTCTGCTTTTAGCTCTCGAGTTTATAAGGCGGACATGGCCGGCATGGGCATAGCATTGCGGTACTCTTGTCACTTCCTTCCTGAGGGAAACGGGATGGTGTAAAGAAAAAACCAAGGCATAGAGCAATCTATAACGGCAAAGGTATTAGGTTCGGGAGCTGGGTGGGTCAAACATTTAATAAGTGTCCAACGTAGACTTAATAATCTGCCAAGAAATTCTCTGAGAGGTCTCAGTCTGTACGAACTATTGTTTGGGACTAGAATGTTAATCCAGGACCTTGATAGTCAAACTTCAGTGGTTAAAGAAAAATGCTTTGATATCAAAGATCGTTTGGCTATTTTACAGGACTTAAACGAAACAAGAAAAGACCTGAGCAACATAAAGTTGAAACAGCAGCCAATAACCACTGAAGAGAACCCACCTGTCCCAGCAAGGCCTGTCTGGATTCCAAAAATCGGGGATCTGGTCAGAGAGAAGATCGCGGTGAAGAAGGAATTTGGGCCTTCTTACAGAAAAGCAGTTCCTGTCTTGTCTGTCAACGGGACAAGATCAGTAGTACTACCGCCCCTTGCTGGTAAAAAGGAGAACCGAGTTGTATCCATCGACCTGGTTAAACCAAAATCATGTGGCCGATAACAAGTAGTAGGCCAAGTGGACCCCCAAGAAGTAGTAGAACACCAAAGTTTGCTACAAACACAGAGGTTGAAACTGAAAGACTAATCACAATTGATAAACCTACAGTAAAACAACAAGGACTATGCAACAAAGCCATGGAACTTAAACCTCTTGAAACCCAAATTAAAATCTTAAATCAAGAAACACCAGTCTACAATGATGTAACCACAGACTATGCTAATGAAACAAAGAAAATTCCAAAAACAAAAAGGAATCAAGAAGCAATTGAAACAATTGACAGAACAGCATCAGGCTACTTCATCAACTTCGATGATTTTTCTGAGGATCCAAGTGAACCTGAGGAACAGCCGACAACAAAAACTTTTAAAGACAAAGCAAAGGAACTCTTTCATCAACTAAAAGAAACCTATCTGATTTCTCCATGGATTGAACTTTGGGTGGCACTAGGAGTATTCATCCTCATACTTTGGCTCATCATGGTACTATGCTTGGGACATTTCATTGAGGGAAAATATGCTACAATGGACACAGCAAGTCAGAACATCAACTTGGTCCTGAAACCACACAAGTCTTCACACATAGAGAAAAGAGAACTTTCTTCAGTAAACTTCACAGCCAATCCTATACCCGGAGGGGTAGCATGGGACAAAACTGATTACGAAATCTATGGTCCGGTTGAGCTCCTGAAGTATCCTCATCAATTCAAGATTTCATTGAGTGACTTTGTAAAACCAAGCACGTTTGCTGATGATTGGGACTTTGAAAGTATTAATGATATGATGTCTGAGCTAGTAATGTCAGCTAAATTTACAGAACATGATTATTTGCAAGGTTCATCTAATTACGATCAAATGTTTTGTTACAACCATTATAGTAACCATTATCTGCATAAATCTACTCAACCTAGAAATGTTTTGAATTTTAACCAATGGGAACATTGTGCAACTCCACCTAAAGGCAGTTCAAAGACATTTTTTGATAAATATTCATACTTTTCAGGGTTCAACACAAGTAATGCAGAATCATTTTATTTCAAATTGTTAAATAAGACAGGAGTGAAAACCATGCTTACAAACACAAAATTGATATATTCGGACTCATTCTTTGAAAAAATGAATACATTCGGTTTTGACTTCTGGAACAATAAGATTGAAACGAGAACGATCTGGGGCACAAAAGATTGGCAAGTGCAAGGTATAGAATCATTATTTAGAGCCTGCATGATCCCAGAACAAATTATATTTTTGAATGACACAATTCAACAGACATCCTGTCTTGGCCTAGCAAAAATCAAAGACTTAAATAAACCGTCTATTCCAAAACCAACACCTAACAGTAATAGCACTACGGAGGTTGAGATAGACGTATCCCATATTTTAAACCAAAACAGAACACATGCTGATTGGAAACAATGGTTGATCTGGCCCACAGACACAAATAACTGTCAAGACAGATTCCTGAACAAAATACAGGGGTTCACATTGACCAGGCCAGACCCAAGATACTCCCAGAGACAACATCCAGGGATTGTAACTACTTACAGTGTGGGAAAACTCTGCCTTCAATGGCTACATACATCCACACTGTCAGAAATTAAGGAACACTTAACTTTACTTAAAGAAGGTGCTGACTTGCGTGATTTCATCATGGGACCACGCAAACAGCGTCAAAAACGTTTCATAGCGGCCTCTATATATGCAGCTTACAATGAAGCTTGGAAAGTAACTCAAATTGAGACAGCAGAAAAAATACGGGAAATTGACCGTGCTAATTTGGAAAAATCACTTTGTTGTGGACAATGGGTTAATGACTGTCTTCCAGAATATATTCACTGGACAGTATTGTATCTTCTGCAATCGATATAATAGAACAAGACTTACTGATGTTGCAACACGGTCAGTCTCAATTACGTTCTATTGTACAGCTTGGCTGGACATTACAAAATCTGCGTTCAGGCTATGTGCCTTGGCGTTTAATCAACACGACGTCACTATTTAATATCTTTAACCTTACTGATAAACAAATCAGTTTGGCACAAAAGGGTGCTGACTATACAATTCTGAGCATTGAAAAACTTGAGAGATTACCATTGACAATGTCAGAACGACCTGTCATTGAATGGATAATACATGGGATAATAAATATACCGATAACAACTTTCCAGTTTCAATACTGCCAAAAATATATACAGGCAGGCCAGTATGAAAGGTTGGGTAAAGGATACATTAATAAGTCCACATGGAACTTGCCCTATACACACACATGTGTCAGTAATAACGGACAGAGTGTATTTCATAGTGGTAATAATTGTGAAAAATCACTAAGTGGCATACTTCTGTGTCAGGGTATTAGTTTGCATGGGGCCTGTGAAGGGACTTCAAATAACCTTTCATGTCACCAGTTAGGCACACCTGCAACACAAATAGAACCATTCTTTAGAAGACTTTCGAACGGGAGTTACATTCTAATTGTAGATCACAGATGTTGTGGCTTGCTGCCAGGAAAACCTTATCTTGTAAGCGTGACTTCCAGGGTCATGTGCTGTGAAAGAGTATTGTTCCCGAATGATGCTCCAGACAGGGAGGGAAGGTTATGGCCCAGTTTAAAAATCTCTTCTATTCGAATTGATACTTTAAGCAGAATGAAGACTGTGCTCCTACAGACGCCAACCCAGTTGACGTCATCAAAAGAAACGTATGATCTCCAAGTTGCAAGGACAACGGCAGAGATTCATTCAATGTTATCAACAAATTGTCCCCTACACTTCGCAGAAATACTGAACGAAATCTTAAATATTTCTGATACAAGTGGTATCGCGAGTGTATTTAAGACAGTTTTTTCAGGCGCTTTAACCCCATTGAAAGCGATCCTGGGTATCTTTCCAAATTTCGTCCATTCCATCTTTGGCGGACTTCCACTCCTGTTGGGACTCGTAGCAGGCATTTTATTCTTGCTACTCTTGCTTCGTTATGGCAAGCCATGTCACAGACAAGACTCCAGCAACAATAGAAGAAACGATCCTAGCTATCCGCTACCGGGACCGCATAACTAAAGTCCTTGGCTTAACCCGGCTACGAGATCTAAATATGACCTGGTTTCTTTCATTCAGACCCATCTGGCAGAATTGTGTTATGCCTGTATTAAGGTGCATGCTATGCGGCGAAGAATGCGTGTTGGACACCTGTCTTACACTACAATCAGACGTACCATTGGATGCAGATACTTTGTTGGGTCCAGTAAAGGCTCATGCATTGTGCTGTCCCCAGCGGCTACCTATCCTGATGACGGCATTCGTGGAGACTTCACCACTACGATTGAAGGGTAGTGAAGTACAAGATGAAGCAGCATCGACCAGGTACGACCTTCTGTAAGCAGTTCTGATCAAACCATCAGTGAAAGCAATCATGCGCGTGACTGGATGGTCGCGACATTTTCTAACCTAGTCGAACTTTCACCAGAAGCTGTAGATTGTTTTTTCGAGAATCTGTCTGAAATGATGTTTTCACCGGAACAGAGAGAATGACTTTAAACAAACTTGCACACGGCGTTCCCTGAACTCTGAATTTGGCCTACAGTCTTTTGAAAACAAAGTGACTGTGAACTATTTTTTCTCTTCTCCCCTGAATAGCGAAAACTTTTTTCCAATTCCAAAATATTTACCTTTTTGGCACTTATCTTCTGCTTAAAGTAAAACTATTCTTAGAGAACAGAACTTCTATTCTTAGGAATACTAGAGACATTACATTACCTCAACCTCTAGTTTATATGCAATTAATTGTGTTTATATGTGATGAGATGGTCTCGCAATTTTTTTCTGTATCAAGAGCCATTTCATGTGTAATTTCGCAAATCATTCATGCCGATATAAAATGTGCACCTCCTTTTGAATGATTATACTGCTTGAATGCATACAGTACCTATACTCATTTCGTGCATTTTGCATACGCCATTTAAAAAAAATATATATATATATATATATATTTTTGGGGTGGTTCGGTATACACATGCACTATTAGTTATGTTTACTACTGCTTAGTTTAATAAATATGTACATACATTCGTGGAGTGGGTGTAGTGTGTTTATCTAGGTACCTATATTGATACTCCTATTTCTGACCCTTTTCCGGTTATTAATTTGCTACTGTCCATACACCGGCACAGAAACCCGTCTTCAGATTAGGTCATAGCGCATGCTGTCACATTAAGCAAGCACTATCCCTTCAGCCCCCTAGAAAGCACACCGAGTTCTCAAAACAAATCAAACCTCCAACAGACCTGGGAAATCCCCCGCAGCCATTGTTTTGATTTCGCTCGAGAACTCCTGCAAAGAATGTAAGAACGACCAGTCCTTATGACATTCTTGCTGACGTCTTATGTCCATCCTTACGTCAAACACGACACCTTTCAGGTATAAATATACCGACGCTGCCCTAAGCTAAGACGCGGTGGTGACGAGCTTGGAGCAGCGCTACTTGCCGGAGAGCCCAGCTGATGCAGAAAGCCCATGGACCCTGCCCCTCCCTTTTGACGCGCTGAGAGAGACGCTGCCTTTTCTCCTGCCGAGAAATCCAGCCTCCGGCGTTTCCAGCCGCCCTCGCGGGTAACTGGGATATCGAGTCCTGAGACAGAGATACCAACCCTCCAGCCTTCTAAATCCCACGTACTGAACTGACTAACCCCTTACAGAGAATTCTTGAGTCAGATTCTTGGCAACACAAACTTAACTTAAACTGCTACTTACTTACTCCCTCCCAAGTATTAGGCTTAGGTCAGGTACACCGGGGTAGGCGTAGTTAGAAGCACCAGTTGAGTACGATTAGTCAATGTATATATGTATGTATATCTTTTATCCATTTTAAGTATCATATGGCTAAGAAACCATATAAATGCTTTTACAGTATTATTTTATAATTCTGTTTTTACTGTATGCACTTTACTTAACTATAAGTATTGCAATAATAGCGATTCATTTCTCTTGTATGAGAAAAAGAGACTGATCAATAAATAACATCTTTTTATTGAAACACGCCCATCTCTTATTTCTCTACAAACTGGTGAAACTAAGAATGCACGTACTGACTGAGTAAAATAGTTGTCTTTTGTTTTCACACGACTCTAGAGATATACTCTTGATTAGGGAAGAGCAAAGTTGTCATGTTCTATGGTCGTCAGAAACTAAATCCCTTCTTGTCTATCCAGGGAGGTTAAACTCCTCCTTGCCTATTCGAGAAAGTTTCTAGTGAACTCTGAGCTAGCTGGCACACATAACTTTAAGTCTAATATCGTCAGTAGAAGACCTAGTTAACCACAGTCCTACGTCTATACTATTGAAGATATTATTCCAATGCGCAGAGCCTATTGGGATAATAGGAACTACACTACAAGTGGATTCGCAGAGAGAAATTTCGCATGCTGTCGTTGCATCAGATTTATCCTCAGCTGCAACAGGGAGACTGACTGTGTGCTATAGACCTACAGGATGCGTACTTCCATGTGCCCATTGCACACAAACACAGGAAGTTCTTGCGATTCCAAGTCTGTGCCAATCATTATCAGTACACAGTACTGCCATTCGGACTGAAGTTTGCCCCCAGGACATTCTCGAAGTGCATGGCAGTGGTAGCGGCACACCTGAGGTAGAACAAGGTGTTTGTCTACCGGTACCTGGACGATTGGTTGATCAAGGCTTCCTCCTTCTCGGAAGCTCAAGCGCACTTCCAGAACAGGCTGGGGTTGCACATCAACATGTCCAAGTCGGTCCTGACTCCGGTCCAGTGCATACAGTACTTGGGAGCCTCCATCAATACGCTGTCAGCAAGCGTGTCTCCTTCGGAGGAGAGACGATTATCACTCCTTCGGAAGGCTCAGGCTCTTATGACCACTCCATCTACAACAGTGAGGACGGTGTCTTCTCTACTGGGGTCGATGGCCTCTTGTATCTTCCTCACGCCACACTCACGGCTGCACATGAGACCATTGCAGGAGTGCTTGGAGGATCAGTGGGATCAGAGGAAGGGGTCTTGGGACGACAAGATACGACTGTCTCTGCATGCTCTTCAGTCTCTGAAGTGGTAATGTTCAGCGGAGAATCTCCTGAGAGGGGTTCCCTTCCACAAGGACATTCCCACACAGACTATCATGACTGATGCGTCCCTCCATGGCTGGGGGGCGCACTCCGGAGACTTACAGATACAAGGAACGTGGTCCCCGACGGAGTCCACGTATCACATCAATTTCCTGGAACTCAGAGCTGTTCACTTGGCACTGAAGGCCTTTCATCCGTTCTTCCAGACAAACTCTCTGCTTGTTCAGACGGACAATATGACCACGATGTATTACCTCAGCAAGAAGGGGGGCTCGAGATCACTCACTCTGTCACAGGAGGCGCAGGCGATCTGGCGCTGGCTTCTAGCCAGAGGACTGACGATTACGGCTACCCATCTGCCTGGTTTGCAGAATGTTCAGGCGGACGCACTGAGCAGACTGATTCAGGAAAACCACGAATGGGTCATAAACGGCAAAGTACTAGGAGAAGTCTTCGCAAGGTGGGGGACTCCAGACGTAGATCTGTTCGCCACCGCCGAAAACAGCAAATGCCGAGACTTCGCCTCCAGGTACTACCAGCAGGGGACGCTGGGGAATGCGCTATGGATCAACTGGTCAGACAGATTTCTGTACGCTTTTCCACCCATTCCCCTGATTCCGGCGGTGCTCATCAAGCTGTCCCAGTCCAGGGCGCGGATTATCCTGATTGCCCCGGAATGGCCCAGACAGTGGTGGTTCACGGACCTGCTTCACCGGTCTCTCCTTCCTCAAATACGGCTGCCGTGACGGCTGGACCTTCTTACGAAGTTCGGGGGGGCAGATGGTGCACCCCAACCGCTCGTCGTTGAGTTTGGCGGCATGGCTCCTGAGATAGTGCAGTATGGCCATTTGAATCTACCAGAAGATTGTATGGACATACTGAAGGAGGCTAAGCGACCTTCCACTAGGACTTCCTATGCTTACAAGTGGAAGAGATTCTGCATCTGGTGCAAATCCAAGAACTATGATCCAACGACATGTAAGGAAGATGTCATCCTTCCGTATCTTCTACTATTGGCGCAGTCTGGCCTTAATGTCCATTCCATTAAGGTTCATCTCACTGCGCTGACTGCCTACAGGAAATGCCCTTCACAGACTTCCTTTTTCCAGATCCCTGTGATCAAGGATTTTCTGGAAGGCTTGACGAAAGTGTTCCCTCCTGTCTGGCTTCCTTCGCCTTCATGGGAATTGAATGTGGTGCTGTCCAGATTGATTAAGGAACACTTGTGGGACCCCCCGCGCCGCACGGCCACCAGCTGCTGCGTGTGCCCCCTCGCTGTGCCTAGCTGCCTCGCCGCCGGCCTCGCGGCCGCTCTGCTTCTCCCCGTGTGTTTTTTGTCATTTATCATCTGTTTTGACCGTTACTTGTGCTTGTTTTTATTTTTCAGGTTTCTGTTTTGACCGTCATTTGTGCTTGTTTCCATTTCCCAGGTTTCTGTTTTGACCGTCATTTGTGCTTTCATTTATTGTTCAGGTTCTGTCTTTCACCGCCTTTTGTGCTTGTATTGACTCTCGATTCCTGCCTCTTTTCCCGCCTCCCTTGCCGCGCTCCCTCCCCGCTTCCCGCCACCGCCATTTGCCCCGCCCCTTTCTCTTCTGTACCCTCCCCGCTCCCGCCTCCCAGCTGCTCCGCCCACCCGCGCACTTGGCCTTAAATGGCGACCGTGCGACGCAGGTGAGTGTGACCCACTTGTGGGACACCCCCGCGCCGCACGGCCACCAGCTGCTGCGTGTGCCCCCTCGCTGTGCCTAGCTGCCTCGCCGCCGGCCTCGCGGCCGCTCTGCTTCTCCCCGTGTGTTTTTTGTCATTTATCATCTGTTTTGACCGTTACTTGTGCTTGTTTTTATTTTTCAGGTTTCTGTTTTGACCGTCATTTGTGCTTGTTTCCATTTCCCAGGTTTCTGTTTTGACCGTCATTTGTGCTTGCATTTATTGTTCAGGTTCTGTCTTTCACCGCCTTTTGTGCTTGTATTGACTCTCGATTCCTGCCTCTTTTCCCGCCTCCCTCGCCGCGCTCCCTCCCCGCTTCCCGCCACCGCCATTTGCCCCGCCCCTTTCTCTTCTGTACCCTCCCCGCTCCCGCCTCCCAGCTGCTCCGCCCACCCGCGCACTTCGCCTTAAATGGCGACCGTGCGAACGCGCAGCGTTGACGCGCAGCGGGCGCGCCGATTGTGCGCCGAAGGCGCGCCAAAGGTAAGCCCGTCTGCGCCCGTCCGCGACCGGATCGCGACCAGCGCCAGGACCCCTGGCCCCCACCGACGGAAGCCGACCCGACGAACCTACAACGCCGCCGATCTCATCGCACTCAACACCGGCCGCATCCCAGGATGTCATCAAGCCGCCCCGAAGCACACCCACGGACCCTTCAGCTGCCACGCCTGCGAGTTCACCTGCATCCGGACTCACCCTGCACCAGCACTCGCCAAGCCGAACATCAGCAGCAACCACCTCAAGTGCATCCTGCTCAACACCCGCTCCGTCCACAGACACGCCGTAGAACTCTGGAACCTCCTCGACACCACCGCCCCTGACGTTGCCTTCCTCACCGAGACCTGGATGAACGCCTCCTCAGCCCCAGACATCGCCATCCCAGAGGGCTACAAGATCATCCGGAGGGACCGCACCGCCAACCAGACGGGAGGAGGCATCGCCATCATCCACAGGGACACCATCCGCATCACGACCAACACCGACGACACCCTAACCACCGCTGAACACCTGCACTTCCAGATCCACACCGACCCAAAGACCACCCTCAGAGGCACCCTGATCTACCGACCCCCGAGACCACGCACACGATTCAGCGAGGACATCGCCGACTTCGTCAGCCCGCATGCCCTCCCCTCTGCCGACTACATCCTCCTGGGGGACCTCAACTTCCACCTGGAGAACAACAGCGACCGCAACACCATCAGCCTGCTCGACAACCTCGCCAACCTCGGACTCAAGCAACTGGTGACCTCCCCCACCCACCTCGCCGGACACACACTCGACGCCGTCTTCTCATCCAGCAAAGACGTCACCTTCAACCACGCAACAGGACTCCAATGGACGGACCACAGCTGCGTCCACTTCACCTTCAAAAGAACGACGATCCACCACCACCAGCAACAGGTTGCCCGAAGAAGCTGGAACAAGATCACAGCCGACCAGCTCACCGCTTCCCTGAGCCAGCACCCGCCCGCCAGCTCAGCGAACCCCAGCCAGGCCGCCAACAACCTCACGAAGTGGATCAACAACTGCGCAGACGAACTCGCCCCTCTGAGAACCCCACCCAGCGGACCCTGCAGCAGAAAAACACCATGGTTCACCGACGAACTCAAAAGCTCCAAGAAGAACTGTCGAGCCCTCGAGAAAGTCTGGAGAAGGGAACCAACTACGGACAACATGACCACCCTCAAGCGCGCCACCCGGAAACACCACCAACTGATCCGCGCCACCAAGAAAAATACATACAAGGACCGGCTGGACAACAACGCACACAACTGCAAGGAACTCTTCAACATCGTGAAAGAGCTCTCCAACCCCAACGCCGGAAACAATGACATCACCCCGTCGCAAGACCTCTGCAACTCCCTCGCGTCCTACTTCCACAACAAGATCGCGGACATACACAACAGCTTCAGCAACCAACCAACGCAAGCCACAACCGCAACAACGCCACCCACCACCACCCTCCGCACCTGGACTCCGATCAGCACCGAAGACACCATCCGCACAATGAACTCCATCCACTCCGGATCTCCAACTGACCCCTGCCCTCACCACGTCTTCAACAAGGCCGATGCTGTCATCGCACCCCACCTGCGGGACATCATCAACACCTCCTTCGACACCGCCACCTTCCCTGAGAGCTGGAAGCACACCGAACTCAGCGCCCTTCTCAAGAAACCCACAGCAGACCCCACCGACCTCAAGAACTACCGTCCCATCTCGCTCCTCCCGTTCCCGGCCAAAGTCATCGAGAAGACCGTCAACAAACAGCTGGCCGCCTTCCTCGAGACGAATGGATCCCTCGACCCCTCACAGTCTGGCTTCCGAGCGAACCACAGCACCGAGACCGCCCTCATCGCTACCACCGATGACATACGAACTCTGATGGACAACGGAGAAACAGCGGCCCTCATCCTCCTGGACCTCTCCGCGGCTTTCGACACTGTCTGCCACCGCACCCTAGTACAGCGCCTCGGCAACATCGGAATCCAGGACAAGGCACTGGAATGGATCACCTCCTTCCTCGACGGAAGAACACAGAGAGTCCGCCTACCACCGTACAAGTCAGAGGCCACCAAAGTCATCTGCGGCGTCCCCCAGGGATCCTCACTGAGCCCCACCCTCTTCAACGTCTACATGAGCCCCCTCGCGGCCATCGCACGCCAACACAACCTCAACATAATCTCCTACGCCGACGACACCCAGCTGATCCTCTCCCTGACCAACGACCCCACCACCGCCAGAGCCAACCTGCACGAAGGGATGAGAGATGTAGCCGAATGGATGACGACCAGCCGCCTGAAACTGAACTCGGACAAGACGGAGGTCCTCATCCTGGGCTCCTCGCCCTCCGCCTGGGACGACTCCTGTTGGCCCCCCGCCCTGGGCACCGCACCCAAACCAACGGACCACGCACGCAACCTGGGCTTCATCCTGGACTCCTCCCTCTCCATGACCAGACAAGTAAACGCCGTCTCCTCGTCTTGCTTCAACATCCTACGCATGCTACGAAAGATCTTCCGGTGGATCCCCACCGAGACGAGGAAGAGGGTCACCCAGGCCCCCGTCACCAGCCGACTGGACTACGGCAACGCCCTCTACGCCGTAACCACCACCAAGCTCCAGAAGAGACTCCAGCGGATCCAGAACGCCTCGGCCAGACTCATCCTCGACATCCCCCGACGCAGCCACATCTCCGGACACCTGAGAGATCTGCACTGGCTCCCGGTCAACAAGAGAATCACCTTCCGTCTCCTCACCCACGCGCACAAAGCCCTACACGACCAAGGCCCGAGCTACCTCAACAACCGGATCAACTTCTACACTCCCACGCGCCTCCTCAGATCAACCAGCCACGCCCTCGCCGCCGTCCCCCTGCATCCGAAGAGCGACAACAGGAGGAAGATCCTTCTCCTACCTGGCCGCCAAGACCTGGAACTCACTCCCGACCGACCTGCGCCTGACCCAAGATCACCTCTCCTTCAGGAAGAAGCTCAAGACCTGGCTGTTCGAGCAGTAACGGCACCCCCCCCATACCAGCGCCTTGAGACCCTACGGGTGAGTAGTGCGCTCTATAAATGACTTGATTGATTGATTGATTGAACCTTTTGAGCCTATTCATAAGGCTTCGTTGCAGCATCTGTCCTGGAAGGCGGCGTTCCTCGTGGCCATTACATCGGCCCGCAGGGTGAGTGAAATTCAGGCGTTGTGTTGCCAAGAACCTTATACTGTATTTCATGCTGCTAAGGTTGTTCTCACATACTCACCCTAAATTTCTTCCAAAGGTTATCTCTGATTTCCATGTTAACCAGACCATAACTTTACCTACGTTTTTTCAGATTCCTTCTTCTCCAGCGGAAAGGTCCCTGCATTCCCTGGATGTTAGGAGGGTGTTGAAATTTTATCTGGATAAAACCAAAGCTATTCGTAGGTCAGACCAATTGTTTATCAATTATGGATCAGTCAGGACTGGTCTTGCCACCTCTAAACAGTCCATCTCGAGGTGGATTGTGTCCTGTATACAATTGTGTTACCAGAAGGCTAATAAGACCTTAGGGGGTAAACCTAAGGCTCATTCCACCAGGGGCAAAGCTGCCATGACTGCTTTGCTACGTAATGTTCCAATTGCAGAAATCTGCAAGGCGGCCACTTTGAAGTCGGTCCATACCTTTGCTAAGCATTACTGTCTGGACACTGATGCCAGGACAGAAGCTCAGGTTGGGCAGGCTTTGCTGCACAATCTGTTCGCACAGTAGTGGTGTTAATTCTCTTCTCTCCACCGCCGCTTTGGTGTGGGGATGGGCTTGCCATTCTATTCACTAGATTATGACTATACTCAGAGATCCCCTACTACAGAAGGAGTAGTTTCTGTCCTGTAACTCCAGTTCTGTAGTAGGGGTATGTATCTCTGTTATAGTCCTAAGCGCCCGCCCTCCTCCCTGGTGGAGAAAGATATTCATGTACGGAATGCTACAGGTCTGGCGTGTTACGCCTTCAAAAAGAACTGAAAGTAAAAGGGACCTGCTGTGCATTCTGGGATACTGAGAAAGTTCTGGAAGGTTCTCTTAAAGGCACAGTATCCTGTTCTGAGCCACATAATGGCAGCCTATGGGGCTTGTCTGTACACTCCTTCCTCTCTATCATTCCAGAGGCTTTTGCTGGTAAAGGACAGTTTTTCTCTGAGGAGAAAGCTGGACAGGCTGTGCTGTTTGTGGTTTTTTGGTGGTATTTCTAGTTGAAGTACTGGACAGTGTAGCCTGTGGATATAGGCTGCATTATCTGTCTTTAAATTCTCTCTTAAGTGTCTGTGCAGGTCTGCATTTTTTGACAACTTAAGAGATTATTTTTGATTGCTCTGGGGTCCACGCACATGGGCGGGACTATTCACTAGATTTTGACTATAACAGAGATACCCCTACTACAGAACTGGAGTTACAGGACAGAAACTACTCCTTCCTAGCTTCTTCCAGAACCCCACGACAAGCGCTGAGAGGGCGCTCCACACTGTAGACGCAAGAAGGTCAGTAATGCACTACATTGAAAGGACGAAGGAACACAGGAAGACAAAACAGTTCTTCGTGTCCTTCGCAAACAGTTACCTGGGTAGACCAGTGACTAAGAACACCATAGCTCGATGGATCGCACAAACGATACAATTCTGCCACAAGCAAGCGGGGCAAGAGCTAACAGGAGGGGCACAGGCCCACTCGACCAGGAAGAAAGGAGCAACAATTGGCTTTCTGGCCAACACACCAATTCAGGACATATGCCTGGCGGCAACATGGGCTTCAGTGCACATGTTCACTAAGCACTATTGCGTGGATGTACAGATGAACAAGGAAGCACAAGTAGGACAAAGAGTGCTTCAACATATATTCAACAACCAACGCTCATCTTCCACCCAACCGCCACAAAAGTAACAAACCGCTACAAAATCTATGCACAGCATAGTGAATCCAGAAAGATTCACGCTGCAAAACGAATAGTTTCTTACCTGTCGGTGTAGTTTTGCAGCTTGAAGATCTTTCTGGATTCACTAGCGAACCCACCCGCCTCCGCCAGAAAGATGAGGCTGGAGAAGAGGGTGGAAACACATGGAATAGAAAGCAAGTTGAAGCTTACAAGATACGTGAAAAGAATTACGTTGGAAAAGGGATTAACAAACATAGCCATGGATCACTACAAGGACACAAAAAAGAATCCGAAGATGGCGCCCAGGGGTGGGAGCTTCCGCAGGAAGCCTGCCGACCTCACCGAAGGTACACCAAATGGTGGGACGTCGACGCCCACCTGGGCTCAAAAAAAAAAAAGAGAAAAAGGACTACGATTCTGGACCCAACCACCAGATTGCGGAATATGCACAGCATAGTGAATCCAGAAAGATCTTCAAGCTGCAAAACTACACCGACAGGTAAGAAACTATTCGTTTTTCTTCCATTCATTCACATGTGGGGCCACCCAGAAATAGATCTGTTCGCCACACATCAAAACGCAAAATGCCCAAGCTTCGCGTCCAGGTATCCACACCCATTGTCCATAGGCAATGCGCTATGGATGACCTGGTCAGGCAAATTTGCTTACACTTTTCCACCTCTCCCACTAATTCAGTTAGTGTTTTGCATGCTCAAACAGTATTCCCTCACAATGATCCTGGTTGCTCCAACATGGGCCGACAACCATGGTTCACAACCCTCTTGGAACTATCAGTAGTTCCTCATCAAAAGCTACACCTCTCACCCGAGCTTCTCACTCAGAACCCTGGAGAGATAAGACATCCAGATCCCAATCAACTCGACCTTGCGATCTGGCTCCTGAAGTCAGTTTGGCTACCTCAATCTCCCGCCAGACTGCATGAACATCATTAAAGAGGCTAGAGGTCCTAGCACCAGAGCATGTTACGCCTCAAAGTGGATACGATTTGTAATCTACTGTACAAATAAAATAAATCCACTAGATGCTTCTGTTCAAAACATTGTTATCTCTTACACCTACAACAATGTAACCTAGCATATACATCCATAAGACTACATCTCGCTGCAATAGCAGCTTATCTCCAAAACAGACAACACTTGTCTTTGTTTAGAGTACCCGCTATCAAAGCATTCATGAAAGCACTTAAAAGAATTCCACCCACTCCAGTATGGAATTTAAATATTGTTCTTACCAGACTCATGGGTCCCCCATTTGAACCTCTGCACAAATGCAAACTACAGTTCCTAACTTGGAAAGTAGGCTTCCTAGTCGCTATCACATCTCTTAGAAGAGTTAGTGAACTCCAGGCGTTAACCATACAAGACCATTTATGCAAATCCATCATTACAAGTGGTTCTTAGGCCTAACCCAAATTATTTACCTAAAGTCGTTTCTGCCTTCCATCTTAACCAGCTTGTTGTACTCCCAGTTTTTATCCCTCAACCAGACTCAGTGGCAGAACGGGCTCTTCACACGCTAGACATTAAAAATAAAATACTTTACTTCATTGAAAGGACAAAATCTTTTAGAAAAACTAAACAACTCTTTGTTGCTTTCTCCCCACCTCATTAGGCCAATCCCATTTCAAAAGCGGGTATTGCAATTTGGATTGTTAAATGCATCCAAATGTGCCATTTTAGAGCCAAACACACATTAACCATTCCCCCTAGAGCTCATTCCTCACGCAAACTAGGGGCTTCTATAGCACCTCTAGATGACATCTACAAAGCAGCAACTTGGTCTACACCGCACACTTTCACAAAACACTACTGTGTAGATGTGCAAGCAAAACAACAAGCTAGTGTGGGCCAGGCTGTATTAAGAACACTTTTTCAAACCACTGCAACAGATACAGGTAGCCACCACTAAGGAGGTAACTGCTGTATAGCCTATGCACAAGTATACGATCTACAGCTCATATGCCTCGAACGGAAAATGCTACTTACCAGTATGCATCTGTTCTTGGCATGTGGAGCTGTAGATTTGTATACGCCCACCCGCTTCCCCGAATACCTCTATCTGTTCCAGTACTATCTTACTTAGATACATTACACGTGGACATCTCTTTCTATTTCTTACCAACTCCATCATAACCCTTCATGGCAAAAACAATCTGGAGATGGAGTCGATGCCCATGCGCACTACCGTCCTAAGGAGGACACACCTACCTCGTGACTACAAAGACTTCTTCCAAGACAAAAACAAATTGCAAACATTTGAGCTCAACACCAGATGGCGATCTATGCACAAGTATACGAATCTACAGCTCTACATGCCAAGAACAGAAGCATATTGCATTTTCCTTCCTCCTAAAGGATTGCATTGACTGCTTTTCTGTGAAAAATCTTTCAAGTGTAGAGTTGGTTTGCATACAACTTTAAACTGCAAATGTACAAAAACTGATTTACTTTACTTTTGTTTAGGAAATGTCCCAGTGCGATATCTAGGCATATCACACGGAGTAGCAAAAGTAACTTGAAAGGTAACTTGAAAAGTAATCAGAAAAGTAATTTAACTGTTTTACATGCAAATGACTCGCCTGTAAATCAATCCAACTGCATTCAAATTTTATTTCACTGCATAATTCCTGGAAAATATTACCTGAACCAGGTCTGGCTTGGTTTTAAAAAATAAAAATATAACAAAATAATATTTTTATACAAACAAACTAGTCTGAGTTCAGTCTTTGTGTGTGAAATCATTCCTGAACTGAGTGTGTGTACAATAAATACACAACACTGCCCTATGATAAACCTTACTGCTCCCCCACACTACCACAAATCGAGAGTAAGATATTATCTACTTTTACCTCTGCCTACCTTTAGTGTTTCACTAGACTCTGTGCACACTGTACCTTACTTTGGTATAGTATATACAGAGCCAGCTTCAAACAGATAGGTCTTAATTTGAATTGCTGCTGTGAGTTGTTTGGTAGACCGTCATCAGAATGATTCCGGGCCATTTCACAAGCAGGCCTTTGGAGAGGTGTACTCATCCAAACACTCGACAGTGCTGTAACCTTCAGTGCATACTTTAGCCAGGCATCATTGTCTGGTGTCCAAGGGAAGAGCACAATCCCAGTTTATAATGGATTTATTGTATTCTGTCTTACTTTAAGTTTGATCAAACAATCTTCTTTCTGTACTGCATTTGGATGTGTTTAAATAAGGGGCCTACCTTCCATTAGCAAAATCAAGTGTTTTAGCTCTCGTTGAGGCAGCGCTTGCGCTGTCTGTTTGAGACATGCTGTATATAGGTATGGACTTTTTCCCCTGCCCGTTTTCTGCCCATGTTTTCAATTGGCTCCTGTTACTGTCCTTTGTCAATGGTGGCTTTTGATTTGTGAATAGGCTTTGTCGTCCCTTCTTAGTACCGCCCTCTCTTCTGTTGTTACATCCCATGAGGGCAGCCCCTCTTAAATGTGTCCTTAGTCTCTAGGTTTCATTAAAAGTTAGTGAGCACTATTTAGTTAATTCATCTGTTTGTAGTTTTCCAGACAGCGTTGTGTCCGATTATGGATTGGACGCTTCCTTTTAAAGATGCTCCGTCCCCGCTCCACGGCCTGCGTCTCTATGAAAGTTTTTTTTTTTTAAATCAGCACAGCACGCCGCATGCATTTTTTTTCTTCTGCACGGCTCGCTTACCTCTTTTTTTTAATGTTACGTTTTTTAAAGCCGTGCTGCATGCATATTTTTAGTATAATGAATAAAAGCGCAGCACGCTTGTTTGAAAAAAGAATGCTGCACTGCTTTAAAGAACAATATTAAAAAGAATAAACAGTTTTTTTAATATTATGGTTTTTAAAGTTGCGCGGCATGCCATTTTCAAACTATTATCATTTCCAATTAAGAATGCTGAGGCAGAATGCCAGATTTGTGTTTTAGATGCATGGCATGCTTTATTTACATCCCAGTACCAAACATGCTAGGCTCTGTACAAAGTTCAGAACACAAGGGAAGCAGTATTATTTTTTTCCATGGAGAAGCACACACTTGTGTCGTGTACCCTATTCTCATTTACTTGTTGGTCGTAACGTTTGGTGTAATGCTTAGATTTTAAGCAAATAAAATGCAGAAAATCCACAAAGCAAGGAAAGTGTGCAGTTCCACAGGCTGTCGCTGGGTGTCCCAAAGGGAGCTCTATTAGCCACATAAGGTACTGCACCCTTAATGCAATTATTAAAAAGAGATTGCAGCTGAGCATACATTTCCATTAGTTTTTATTGCAAGTGATGTGCTAAATAAACAATGGTGCATTTTTAACACCCAACATAACAAAAATCTCACTTCCAATTAAAACAAATGGAAAACCTATGCTCAGCTGCAAACTTTTGGATTATGATTACATTAAGGGTGCAGTACTTTGTGACAAATAGAGGTCTCTTTACAACTCAACTGGGGGACCTAGTAGCAACCTATGGTGCCGCACCCTTTTCTTGCTTTCTGAATTTACTTTTATTATTTATGCTACAGCTGGCATATTTTTTCACCCAAATAATTATCATTTGCAACGCCAATGGCTCAAACTTTAATTAATGCAAGACCTATTGCATTGCAGATGCTTGTTTTCTGATTGCTGCAGTACAACCTGCTTTTTCCTGCACCCCTTCCTCCATATTGAGAATAATTTGGCTCTTTTTAGGTTACATTATTCAGCTTTGTCCTCCTTGTTAGCCTCTGTGGAGGTTTGGAAAATCTTTGTACAGGACTGTTCCAACCAAAAATTGCTTGCCATTTAGGAGTTAATAGTCACATACTATTTAGTTGTGGCATTTTTTCATGACTTTGAACAGCTGCTAGTGCTGGTGATGGGAATGTCAAAAACAAAAATTAGATCTAATCTGCTGCTTGGAAAGCAAATATTCCAACAAATACCATTGCTAAATATTTTTTTAATCCATTCCTTTTGGTTCACCTGGGACAATATAGATTTAAAACAAACTTTTTGGGGCAACTTGCAGGGGGAAAAAAACTAATTTTTCCTCATGGTACTTCCAAGACATCCTTTACATCGGTAAGCATTTTGTAAATGTGTATTTATAAATAAAAGCATAAACTGCTGTTTCTTATAGTTTTTTTAGTGTTTAATGTGAAGTTTCAAAAGAGCTGCTAGTGGGGCTTTGCAATATAGTTTAATGATCAGGAAATCCTATTTTAGTCTTACTTTCGTAATAATTATTTATTTCAGTTATGTAGCGTAATCTGTGAGGCTTTTGGTTAGTTGTGTTCTGAATTTTCTTTTGTTTCTGAAAGGTCCTATTCACCGAGGAGGCGCTCAAGCCCAAGGCGAAGGTCGTCTCCCCGCCGACGAAGTCCTCCCAGGCGCCCTCCACCTCCTCCTAGACACAGGAGAAGTAGAACCCCAGTCAGAAGGTAGGAGTTTTCAGAAAAAAAGAAGAAATCGCATATGTTACCTGTTACCTGTTGAGTCTTTGAAATGTTTTTTGGTTTAATTACCCGTTATTGACTTAACACATTAGAGAACATATATTAAGTATGTAAAAATATTACTCGATTTTAATATATGTAAATATATACATTTATAAAAGTTCCTATTGATACATTAGCTTTACAACTGGGCGCCTTGAAAAATCTTGAAGTCATTTATCTTTTTTACACCTTACCATGAATGTTGAATTTAAAATGATCCTACACAGTTTAAAACCTTTTCGCAAGCCGGTGTCGTTTGGTCACAAATTATTCTTCAGTTTGATCCTCCAGTCCTAGAATGATGGCTACTACTGTTGGAAGTGTAACAGGGCTCACATTATAGGAATCCTTTAGAGCTTGCTATAGTGCTTCAGATGTAATACTAACAGCATCTACCTGCATCTCTTAACTCAACATTCCACTCATACATTTGAAAATTACCTCATGAAATTCTCCACTGATGAATGTGGAAAAACCTATGAAGTCTGTTTTAAAATATATATGTATTTTTGATGAATTGCCATAAAAATCACATACATGTGAAGTTCTATCCAAGACAGCTACTTTTTATCCGCCTCAAATTGATATTATCAAAGCAAGCCTTTAAAAGTCAGTTCATAAAAGTGTTAAATGATAGGAACTTGATATTGGCTTAAACACAAGAGGAGTGCTTAACAAACTTCGAGGGTGCTGGTTGATGCCAAAAATTCCTGCATTTATGAGCCGTAAAATAAAATCTTTAGAACTTGTATACTTTGAGGCGCACTATCCTTTGAGGCGCGCTTTGTAGTTGTCGATTAGAAACACTTGACAAGTTTCTTGATGAAAGTACTCTGCATAGATAGGTGAACTTGGCTAGCTTTGCCACCATGCCTTTGTATATTTTCAAACTAGCTATGCACATTTTCCTACAGTGAGGCCGACAGCCTGAAGGTGGTCCCATTTTTAGGGTAGAGCCTGTGGCCGCATGTGCTAGTGCATGCATCTTGCTTGCGAGATACTGTTAGCAAAAAGGGTTTGGAGTCTGCCTGTTGCATACCGTTAGTTGGCTTGCTTGCCACTCCTCTTTTCAGCCTCATGATTCGTCAAGGCAGGTCTAACATAATTTCCGTTCCTCTCTGTGGAGCAGGGACCAAGCACTGATTGATTCAACTTGGTCAGTGCCCGTCTTCTGCTCTCTGTGATATTTTGTTCATTTTAACTTTTAGCGCCCCACAAACAGAAGGCATGTGACTGGCAAAAACAAGCCCAGCAGAACAAACAAGATTTCAAAGATATATTTTCTATAGTAAACTTTCTTTTATTTTGCCAAGTCTTCCTTTCTCAGTTTGCACCCAGGTTTTCAGTTGGTTTTGTTCATGGGCTCTGTTCTCAAAAGATGAGTATTATTTTATTGCAAAGAGACATTATTTGTTCCTTATGTGTAATTTCTGAAATCATGCTCTAACACGTAACCGTGCCATTTGCCCCAATACACCCCACTCTAATCCACACCAATTCACCCCAAACCAATATGCCCAACTCAGTCACAACCACCCCAGACCAATCCAATTCACCCCCTCCAGTTCAAACCACACACCCTAATCTAATCCTCCCAAACCCTCCACTCTAGTCTGCCCAACTCCAATTAACCGCACTCCAAAACAATCTACCCCACTCCAGTCCAAACAGTCTGCCCCGCTCCAATGCAATCTGCCCCGCTCCAATCCAATGCAATCTGCCCCAATCCAATGCAATCTGCCTCAATCCAATGCAATCTGCCTCAATCCAATGCAATCTGCCCCACTCCAGGCCAATATGATCTGCCCCACTCCAGGCCAATATGATCTGCCCCACTCCAGGCCAATATGATCTGCCCCCCCACTCCAGGCCAATATGATCTGCCCCCCCACTCCAGGCCAATATGATCTGCCCCCCCACTCCAGGCCAATATGATCTGCCCCCCCACTCCAGGCCAATATGATCTGCCCCCCCACTCCAGGCCAATATGATCTGCTGCCCCACTCCAGGGCCATGACACACCGCCCAACCTTCCGCGAAACAAACAGCCACGAATTCCACGTCCCTTAGGGCCGTAATACCAACAACAGTCGATCATTCTCAACCCTGGCCCTTCCGAACCTTTGTGCGAACCCCTCCCATCCCTTCAGCAGGAGCTTCAAGGTGAAAAAAAGAGTCTGAATAAATGCAATACAACACAAGTCAGTCAGCAAATGGCCAAGAACTTCAGCAGCGTAGGAACGTTCCTTCACGGATGGACAGTCCCAATATGGTTTTATCCAAGATCGTAAAGTCACTAAAGAGGGAGAGGATGAAATAGAAGTCCAGGGACAGTCACCCAAAGAATTCTCCAGGGAGGGGGCGCAAATCGGTGTTCCCAGGTTTTCAGTTGGTTTTGTTCATGGGCTCTGTTCTCAAAAGATGAGTATTATTTTATTGCAAAGAGACATTATTTGTTCCTTATGTGTAATTTCTGAAATCATGCTCTAACACGTAACCGTGCCATTTGCCCCAATACACCCCACTCTAATCCACACCAATTCACCCCAAACCAATACGCCCAACTCAGTCACAACCACCCCAGACCAATCCAATTCACCCCCTCCAGTTCAAACCACACACCCTAATCTAATCCTCCCAAACCCTCCACTCTAGTCTGCCCAACTCCAATTAACCGCACTCCAAAACAATCTACCCCACTCCAGTCCAAACAGTCTGCCCCGCTCCAATGCAATCTGCCCCGCTCCAATGCAATCTGCCCCGCTCCAATCCAATGCAATCTGCCCCAATCCAATGCAATCTGCCTCAATCCAATGCAATCTGCCCAACTCCAGGCCAATATGATCTGCCCCACTCCAGGCCAATATGATCTGCCCCACTCCAGGCCAATATGATCTGCCCCACTCCAGGCCAATATGATCTGCCCCACTCCAGGCCAATATGATCTGCCCCACTCCAGGCCAATATGATCTGCCCCACTCCAGGCCAATATGATCTGCCCCACTCCAGGCCAATATGATCTGCCCCACTCCAGGCCAATATGATCTGCCCCACTCCAGGCCAATATGATCTGCCCCACTCCAGGCCAATATGATCTGCCCCACTCCAGGCCAATATGATCTGCCCCACTCCAGGCCAATATGATCTGCCCCCCCAATCCGGGCCAATATGATCTGCCCCCCCACTCCGGGCCAATATGATCTGCCCCCCCACTCCGGGCCAATATGATCTGCCCCCCCACTCCAGGCCAATATGATCTGCCCCCCCCACTCCAGGCCAATATGATCTGCCCCCCCACTCCAGGCCAATATGATCTGCCCCCCCCACTCCAGGCCAATATGATCTGCCCCCCCCCACTCCAGGCCAATATGATCTGCCCCCCCACTCCAGGCCAATATGATCTGCCCCCCCACTCCAGGCCAATATGATCTGCCCCCCCCACTCCAGGCCAATATGATCTGCCCCCCCACTCCAGGCCAATATGATCTGCCCCCCCACTCCAGGCCAATATGATCTGCCCCCCCCCACTCCAGGCCAATATGATCTGCCCCCCCCCACTCCAGGCCAATATGATCTGCCCCCCCCCACTCCAGGCCAATATGATCTGCCCCCCCACTCCAGGCCAATATGATCTGCCCCCCCACTCCAGGCCAATATGATCTGCCCCCCCACTCCGGGCCAATATGATCTGCCCCCCCACTCCGGGCCAATATGATCTGCCCCCCCACTCCGGGCCAATATGATCTGCCCCCCCACTCCGGGCCAATATGATCTGCCCCCCCACTCCAGGCCAATATGATCTGCCCCCCCACTCCAGGCCAATATGATCTGCCCCCCCCACTCCAGGCCAATATGATCTGCCCCCCCACTCCAGGCCAATATGATCTGCCCCCCCACTCCAGGCCAATATGATCTGCCCCCCCCACTCCAGGCCAATATGATCTGCCCCCCCCACTCCAGGCCAATATGATCTGCCCCCCCCACTCCAGGCCAATATGATCTGCCCCCCCACTCCAGGCCAATATGATCTGCCCCCCCACTCCAGGCCAATATGATCTGCCCCCCCACTCCAGGCCAATATGATCTGCCCCCCCACTCCAGGCCAATATGATCTGCCCCCCCACTCCAGGCCAATATGATCTGCCCCCCCACTCCAGGCCAATATGATCTGCTGCCCCACTCCAGGCCAATATGATCTGCTGCCCCACTCCAGGCCAATATGATCTGCTGCCCCACTCCAGGCCAATATGATCTGCTGCCCCACTCCAGGCCAATATGATCTGCCCAACTCAATCCAAAACGATCTGTCCCACTCCAATCCAAAATGATCTACCCCACTCCAATCCAAAATGATCTACCCCACTGTAGGAGGCTGGCTCTGTATATACTATACCAAAATGAGGTATAGTGTGCACCGAGTCCAATGGAACCCCCAAGGGTTATAGAGGTAAAAGTAGATCGCACCTTACTCTCTATTTGTGGTAGTGTGGTTGAGCAGTAAGGCTTTATCAGAGGGTAGTGTTAAGCATTTGTTTTACACACTCCGACACCGAATGATGTCACACACTCAAAGATTGAACTCAAACCAATTTGTTTGAAGCAAAAATATTATTTAGTTATTTTATTTCAAGAATCAAGCCACGCCTGGTGCAGTTAAGTATAATAAATGCTCAGCAAAATCTTATGCAGTGTTTTGCAGTTGAATGCAGGTTCAAATGCAGTTGGTTGAATTACAATTAAGTCAAATGTTCAGAATTACTTTTTAGTTACTTTACAGATTTCTTCTCGGATTACTTTTGATAATTTGTGTGATATGCCTAGATATCCCACTGAGACATCTCCTTGTCAAAAGCTAAGTAAATCTCTTTTAGTACATATGCAGTTTTTCAATATTCATACAAACCAACTCCACAATTTTCAAGAAGAGCAGTCAATGCAGTCCTATGTAAGGAAATAGAGTTATCGGTTTAGAGGTAAGTAGTTTGTAGGAGTTCGTATTCTGGTGTTAGAACCAGGGTTCCCGCAGGGTCAAGGATGCACCCAGAACACCATCAGCAGCACTATGGCAGGTGAGTGCTGAGGCCCAATGTTATCCAATGGTGGATAGGGGCCTCCAGCTGGTGGCTGCTCACGAACAGGCCACATGGTTGTGGGAGCAAAGTTCCTGGTGTTAAACTCAGGGCAAAGGGGGATTCGAGTTAAAACCCAAAGTACACCCGCAGGAGTGGCTGGGTGCAGAGGCCTGTAGTTTTTTTTTGTTAATAAAATCTTTTTATTATTTTAAGACAAGAAAAAAGGAATAGACATATCCGGTGCCATGTATACATACAGAATTGTCGGGTGAACTGGGAACAATAACAGGATAGACGTGGAGCAACAAAGGAATCCCTGAGAGGCCTGCGCTAATGAATTCGAAATACGACTTGTTACTATTACAATCGATAAACAGTTTAAATGCAGACTCTCCAGACCTTCCCACCCATAAACCAAAAATGCAAAGGTACATGACAGTCAGATATTAGAATGTAAAAACACAAAATCAGGATATTTCGACGATATTTCGTGTACAGAAACCCCCCAAAAAAAAATCGAAAAAAAGGAAAAACCATATGAGCGATAACGAAAAGAAAACAATAAACCCATCCCCCTATCCTGCACCCCTGCAACGGCTATTGCCTAACCCTCCACGCAGTGTGCCTGTCGCCCCAACTAACTAAGTTCTAAAAGAAGAAAAGAGAGAGACTGTGGGGGAGGGCATTTCCATATAGGCTCCCGGTCCCCTTTCCCCCCCCGCCAGAAACCAGCGCCCCCTATGAAACAAGTCAAGAATATCCATAGTCCCAGAGAAATCGAAATTAGAGGGAGCCATGACACACCGCCCAACCTTCCGCGAAACAAACAGCCACGAATTCCACGTCCCTTAGGGCCGTAATACCAACAACAGTCGATCATTCTCAACCCTGGCCCTTCCGAACCTTTGTGCGAACCCCTCCCATCCCTTCAGCAGGAGCTTCAAGGTGAAAAAAAGAGTCTGAATAAATGCAATACAACACAATTCAGTCAGCAAATGGCCAAGAACTTCAGCAGCGTAGGAACGTTCCTTCACGGATGGACAGTCCCAATATGGTTTTATCCAAGATCGTAAAGTCACTAAAGAGGGAGAGGATGAAATAGAAGTCCAGGGACAGTCACCCAAAGAATTCTCCAGGGAGGGGGCGCAAATCGGTGTTCCCAAAGTTAGCAACGATGGTAAGCAGGTCGATACGTGCAAAACATTGGTTCGGGATTGTCCAAGAGATCGAACATGGGTTGCTGCTCGTCTTGCCGCACGGGGTCTTCGTCCAGAATCAAGATGGTCGCAGTCGAAATCGCAGCTTGTGATAATACCTGTGGTGTAGCAGCAGGGTCCGGTTCCACGTATTCCATAGCCAATAAGCCCGTCATCTTGTGAAGCAGGGCATCCACATAGATATGAAATGCCCGAGGGCTGCCATTGTGGTCTTCAGCGATGGCTCCGATCCATCTCTCCACGCTCAGCAACGATCATGTGCACTGTCCCCGAGGAGCTGGCTTCCCCGGGGGGAACAGACAGGAGCGGAACGGACGGCGTCGGAGGGGGCTGACTGGATCCTGCGGCAACCATATGCAGCTCGAGCGATGTCCCCGACTCACCAAAACCCGGCCGAGTCACTCCGGGGATCAGGGACCTCCACCCCTGGTTACTGTCGTGCCACGTCACTCCTCCCTCGATGTGGATCAGGCAAAATGAGCGCCGTCGAGATCGGGCAAAGAAAAATCCTCCACTACGGTAGACCGGACCCTGACTGGCTACCAAGGCCGATGTTGTTCAACTGCGACACGGGCAGAGCAAAACTCGAGGCCCCAGCTCTCCTGCTGGATTAGGCCACAAATTTCCACACGACGCAGCTCCGTCACCCAAACAAATTAAATCTTCGGAATTGTACCATCGGAGTCAGCAGCGGTTCATCTACACGGGGGTCGGGCGTTAAATCAGGATTATTGACAGGATCTTCTGGCAGGATACGGAGGTCGGCGGAGCCGGGAGCATAAGCGGCCATCTTGGTTGCTAGCGTAGCTCCTCCCCCGAGGCCTGTAGTTTTAAATGGGGATTATCCGGTTGCAAAAAAGACTGCTGCTCGGGGAAAAAAATCTTCTGGAGGTGACCACTTGTTGGAGAGGTAAGTTGGGATGTTGGGACAACGTCGGGTGGGCCACCCAAGGCCATAGGGCGTTTTTGTGCAGGGAAGTCTTTAGGCGTCCAGTTTTCTTACCAGCTTCAGTCGCGGTTGGGGAGGATCCTCCTGAAAGATTGCAGGTGTCGTTTGGAGATTCGAGGCAGGTCGGAGATCTCCAGATCTCAGGTCAGGGTCACTGGGGAGACCTCCTCGTTGTGTTGGGCTACTCTAACTCGGGCCATGAGCGTCGGTTGCTGGGCCACTCGGGCTTGGGCGTCGGGTGCAGAGTGGCACAGACTTGCGGTATTGGCCAGAGCCTGTGGGTGAGCAAATCCGGTGCGTACTGGAGACAGTCTTGGGTTTGGAAGACAGAGCTGGTCCTACGGGTTCTTGAGACTGCTGGTTGCAGGAAACACCAGGATTTCGCTGGAGCAGGTTCGAGGTGCGGAGATGCCGGTAGGGCTGGGGCCAAGTCAGTGGACGTCCACAGCTTTTTAGTTTCAGTACGGCTTCTTCGGTCCTTCTTCTTCTCTTCTGGACGGTTCTTGTCTGAGGAGGCAAAGTTCAGGGTTGCCCCTAAATACTAGATTTAGGGGCTTTACAGGTAAGTAAAGGTTGGGACCAAAGAGTCCCTTCCTTGGGGTGGGGGCACATATGCCTCTCTGGTTGGCTGGGTCCTCCCTTCCTCACTTGGTTTTCCCACCGATTCTCCCTCCCAAAGGGTGGGTCAGAACCGGTGGGGGTTTGTTGCTGCAAGCAGCAAAGGCCTGGGGTAGCTCACAAAGGCGGCAAGCCTTTGAAACTTCCCCTTCGTGAACCCTGTCAATCCTGGGGGAGGAGACTTGGCACCTTGTCCCAGGATGTGCATTGTTTCAGACCCCTGAGAGCAGCAGGCTCTCGACCCAAGGGTCCGAAATATGTCTGGTGGTGGCAGCTGGCGAGCAGCCACTCAGCTGGCACACTAGTGTTAAGTAGTATTTCGGGGGCATCTCTAAGATGCCCTCTGAATGTATTTTTCATTAATTCCCACACTGGCATCAGTGTGGGTTTA
This sequence comes from Lissotriton helveticus, assembly GCF_964261635.1. Taxonomy (NCBI): domain Eukaryota; kingdom Metazoa; phylum Chordata; class Amphibia; order Caudata; family Salamandridae; genus Lissotriton; species Lissotriton helveticus. The sequence continues at coordinate 924,892,473 of NC_136061.1, forward strand.
ATGTGCTGAGAAGTTTGATACCAAACTTCCCAGTTTTCAGTAAAGCCATTATGGTGCTGGGAAGTCCGTAATACAAACTCCCAGCACCATATACTCTTCTTTTTTTTTTTTTTTTTTTTAACTGATTTTAATTCCTTTTATCTTATTGAACATGACAAGTTGCATACATCTTTTCTGTTGGCTTTCAGCCTATCCTTCTCATTTACATCTTCAAATCGTATCACAGATCTACATGACATGCATCTATTCTATGAGTATTTACCCGCAAACTCCCTCCCTCCTGTGTCCCAACTGCAGGTCACTATTAGTGTTTATTTATTTATTTTATTTATTCAACTTATAAAGCGCACTGTCGCCTTGCAGGCATCCTGGCGCTAGTAGCTCAAGAGGGGTGGAAGGGAATGTCCGGTCAGGCCGGCCAGCTTTTACTTTGGAAACAGCCAGGTTTTAACACTTTTCCGAAAAGGAAGAAGCTCCTTGATTTGCCTAATCTCTCATGGGAGTCTATTCCATAGTTTGACTGCTGCCACTCCAAAGGACCTACCCCCTGACCTAGCCTTCCTGAACCTTGGCACTCTCACCAGTCTTGCCGATGAGGAGCGCAGCAATCTAGTTTGAGTATACCAATCAAATTTAGATTGCATTTATAAGGGTCCTATCCCATGAAGAGCCTTGAAGACGAGACAGAGGGACTTAAATTGCACTCTGTCTCAAAGGGAGCCAGTGGAGTTCTGCAGAGCTGTTGTGCACGTATGGGGTGCCATGTTTTGCAAATACAGTCATAATGCCCGTCTCTCCTGTTGCTAGTTTTTAGGTCTCGCCTGGCGTTACAGCGCAAAGTGCTGCTCGCTGGGTGAGAGATTTTGTAGGGGAGTAGATTTGAGAAGGGGACTTGAAACCCCGTCCCTCATTTTCATTGGCTGGCGTCACCGTTTATGCTAAACGGTGGCCTGCCATTGAAACTGAGTTTTTTTTTGGTGATGCCCTTTGGCCTTCGTCCGGGCGATCTGGATTGGCTCGTCTGCTTTGCGACTTTCTTATCTTTATGGGGCCATGTGTTTCTAATTAGAAACACATGGCCCCTGTAAGAAAGTGGCTCTGTATATACTGACCAAAGTAAGGTACAGTGCGCACAGAGTAAACAGTCCACAGAGGTATGGCAGAGGCTAAGGTTAGATATAACCTTACTCTCTAAAGTGGTAGCTTGGTCAAACAGTAAGGCAGTATCAGAGGACAATGTAAAGCATTTGTTGTACACACTCAGTCAGCAAATGGTCTCACACACTCAAGAACTGAACTCTAGGCCAATTGTTTTGTATCAAAAGATATAGTTGTTTTATTTTAGAACCAACAAGGTATCAAAATATACTTTCTCAGGATGAGTTACTTTAGTTAAATACTTTTCAAATAAGCAGTAGACCTTTTGAATGCTATAGTTACAGTTTGCTGCAATAGGCAACACAATTTCAAACAACAATGCAACATTGAGCTCAATGGGAATTTTTAGTTAAATGCAATTAGTTACTTTGTAGATTACTTTGTAGATTACTTTTCTAACCACAGGACTGGATCCTAGATTCAGTCCCGGGGTCTAAGCTGAAAACAGTTTATTAAAAACGTTTGTTATTGCTATGATTTTTAAAGAATATAAAGGTATTTTTAAAGTTGACACTTAAAAACTTTTCAGTGAAAAACCAGCAGTGTTATCCAATGGCAGGAAATTCAAAGAACAGGTAAAGTAGGTTCTCGTTACTTTTGTAATCCAGTACTGGACTTCTAGGTAGAGCACTGGGGTCTCTACCTAAGACAAGTAAGTAATTATGTTTTAGTAGTTGGTACGATTTTTAAGGAATATTTGCAATTTTCAAAAGTAGACAGAAGAAATTTCACAGAAAAACAGTCAATGGTTTCCTATGGCAGAAAGTTAGATTGCTAGCAAACACGGTTGTGATTACTTTTGCGGTTCAGTACTGGGCTACAAGGTACAGTACTGGGCTACAAGGTACAGTACTGGCTTCTGTAAACAGTTAAGTAAAAGCGTTTTGATTACCGTAGAGATTTTTAAGGAATATTATTGTATTTTAAAAGTTGAACTGAAAAACTTTTTCAGTTGAAATTACCAATGATATCCTATGGAAGGTAATTCAATTTGCAGGTAAAGTAGGTTTGTGTTACTTTTGTAATCCATTGCTGGACTCCTAGGTTCAACACTGGGACATCTATCTATCTAAAACAGATAAGTAATTACGTTTTTATAGTTGGCACGATTTTTAAAGAATATTTGTAAGTTTCAAAAATCGACACTTTGAAAATCAGGCAATGATATCCTATGGGAGGAAATTCAAGTTACTGGTAAGTACGGTTAAAATTACTTTTCAGGGTCAGTACTAGGCAACAAGATGCAGTACTGAGGTCACCCCTGATAACAGGTGATTAATCGAAAATTCGTTGTTCGGCTGATTCTAGATGAATATTTTAAAGTTCCAAAACTCCACACTTAGAAGAATTTCCAAGTGAAACCAGTCAATGTTACCCTATGGAAGAAAAGTGAGTTATCTGCTTTTGGGTAAGTACTCGAGTAGCAGAGTAAAGGTGCTGGGCATAGACTCAGGGGTCTCCCAGGATCAGGTAAGTACAGTTGGTACACCCTCGGCAGCACAGTGGCAGCCGGGTGCAGAGGTAGTTAGGCCCAATGTTAGCCATTGGGCGGCAGGGGGCCTTTGGTTGGTGGCTGCTGGCAAGCAGGGCACGTGGCTGTGGGAGCTGGGCTCCTGGTCACTTGCTCAGGGTAAATGGGGAAGTAGGTTAGGACCAAGATTGCACTGCCTGGGGCACTTGGGCGACTGGGTGCTTTTGAGCCGTCGGGCGCTCAATGTTATTCAATGGGGATCTTGGAAAGTGAACAAAGGCTGCAGGCTCGGGGATGGAGATTCTTACGGTGTGACCACCAGTTCGAGAGGTAAGTTGGGAAGCTGGAGGAGGGGTGGACACCCAGGAGCTGGGCACAGGAGGCCTTGGGGCGCCGGGTGCAGGGTTGTCTTTTGGCGTCGGGAAATCTTACCCTCAGCTGGTCACGGTAGGGGGGGTCCCTGGTTCTGAGGCTGCTGGCGTAATCTGGTTCGTCGAAGAGGGTCTTTGGGCACTGGACTCTGGGTCCCAGTCGCCGGGGGGACGTCCTCGTGGTCTTGGTTCACTCCAGCACAGGCCAGGCTTGGCGGGTGCAGAGCGTGCAGGGTGCGCGGTTCCGGGCTGATGCCAGGGCTTGTTACTTGCTTTGAGCAGTACAACTGCTCGTGGGAGACCCAAGTAGTCCATCACAGGGCAGTCAGATCCTCTTGGGTTTTTGAGGTTGCTGACCACTGGAGCCGCTGGGGTTTATCAGGAGCAGGTTCGAGGGTCGACGGGCCTGTAGGGCTGGGGCCAAATCAGTTAGTGTCTTCCTCTTTTTAGCAGCTGCACGGCAGGTCTTCTTGTTCCTTGTTCTTCTTTCTTTGTTTGGAATCTGGATTTCAGGAGGGAAGGTTCAGGGTGCACCTAAATACTAAATTTAGGGGCGTTACACGTAGGGTGATGGCAGGGACCAATAGGTCCCTGTCCTGGGGTGGGTACACCCCCTAACCTGCTCCATGTAGGAGAGTAGGGTCTGCAATCCTATGATCACCCAGATTTTTGCTTTTTTTGCTTCACTGGTTTACGACTTTCCCTGGCTGTGGGCCTGCTAATCAGACCCACAGCCTAGCTGTTCTCTCTATTCCAAATTATACCCAGGTACTGAATTGGCACTGGGCCCTCTCCAAGTCCCTGTACCCAGGGCAGAGGTGCACCCAGAAGTCTCCCAGGGGCTGCAGCATGTATTATGCCACCCCTGGGCTGACTAACTAAACCGACACAACTGGCTGCTTGACAGCTGGGGGCAAGGAGGTGTAATCACCCCTGCTCTAGATATAGTATACCTATATCAAAACTGAAAATGGGCACACAGATCTCCTATCAGTCACTCCTATGGCAGGCCTTAACAATCCTGAAGGCAGAGTGCTTGGAATCGTGTGAGATGGTGCTCTGGCATGAGCTGAGCCTGTCTGCGGCTTTCGGGATCTATCCCTTAGCCGTTTCCATGATAGCGTCAGACCATATACTCTTAAGTGCCTTATAATCCTCGCGGTTATGGTAACTTTGGTCTGACAATATCTAAACTTGTCGTGTAAGGTGTCATACGCTTTGGAATACTACCCCCTCGCCAGTTCTGGCGACGGGGGTAGCATTCCACCCCTCTAGAGGGAGAAGACATGTTGGTAGTCTGTAACCCCGGTTAAAGTTGAACATAGCCTCAGCTCCACAAAATGGATGCTGCCACCGAGGCACAAGTCTGACCTCCTGCTGCTGGGAGTCCTTCCAGCGAGGAGTGCTTGGACAAAGGGTTTCCTGTCAGGGGCGGTGCTAGCACCATCCCAGACAGGGTTTTGTGTATCCCAGGTAGGCAGGGCTATAGAGGAAGGTGACTGCAAGTGGCACCCCGGTGCTCACTGTGCATATGCAGGCTCAAACCAGTTCCTGGGGCACACCAGCCCCTGAGCTGGGGAGAGACCGGACAAAGGAGAGGGGTGTAACCACCCCCCTCCTAGTCCCACCCATAGGGCAGGACTTAGTCGCGTGCCAGCCCCTTTTCTCAGGATAAAGGTAGGAGCAGGCCCCCTTCCAAATTAGATCATCTTTGAATCCTGAAACTACTTTCTACGAAAGGAACTCAAGACTTCTTCCTAAGATTTCTCCCTTGTGACTAAGGAGTAGTCACCCTGCACCCGCAGGCACCATCCAAGCATCGCGGTTTGCTGTAAGTCTCTCCTCCGGATCAAGACTGCCCAGCTCGACGAGAACCGGCTTCCCTGGCACCTCTGACCTCTACCTGCATCATCAGCCCAGCTGGGATTCGTGGGTGTGACGAGACCTCGAGGGACCGGCCATCTTCAAGACTGCACGACGCTTGCCCAGCACGACCACCGAGGGATCCTTGAGTGAGTGCTTTGGGGTTTGAGAAGCCCCAACCCTGAGCAGCTCCAGCACCAAAGTCCAGCCCTCCAGCATCCACGAGATCTGCGTGGGGCCCTTCTGCTCTTTGCTGCTCACCGCGTTGTCCAGGACACTTGCCCGTTGGCTAGTGGCCCTTCTGACGACGAACCACGACGACAACACCGCTGGTCTGGTTGCTCCAGACTGGCCCTTGCTCCCCTCCAACAGAGGAGCACCCCGGACCCTCCTGGTCCACTCCAGACGCAATTTTGAGTCCACCACGTGGGCTTGCATTTGCCAAGAGTTGTTGCCCCAATCCTGGGTCCAGCGACGTCGACAGCAGATACCACCGTGGGACAGCTTGCACCTCCATCCTGGTCGCCGACAACGCCTCCTGGTCCGAGAGACTGCAGAGCCCAGCGTCGCCCACTCACCTGGTCGAGGTGACTTCGCCCGGTGCCATCCTGGTGCCCACCTAATCACTGGCTAGTGATTCAGGACTTGGTCCCCTCTGCTTACAGGTCTCCATCTTCATCGATCCAGGCTTGGATCACATCGAACATCTTCACTGGTCGCCTGCCAGCAACTTCTTCTTTCAGGCTCCATAGACTGCAACGAGGATTCCCGACGTCTTTTCAGACCTATGCAGCCGCAGCCCCTGGGCTAGGTAACCTAAGCATTTCGGTGCTCCAGCATAGCTTAACTATCTAAGTGTCCAGATCCTTTTTCGTTTCAGCTCTACCTAGTCGGATTCGTTCAATAACACTAACTTTGCATTTACTAACCTCCATAGACTTTGTTCCGCATCCCGCGTGAGAGTGCACACTCTACACCCGATCTCCCTAGGCCTCCTGCTCGTAATCTAAAGGTTCAGTAGTCTAGTCCTAGTGATCCCAAAGCCTCTGAGAATAGTTACTTACCTGCTAGTAATTCGCATTCCACTTTTGTAGTATATGGTTTTTCGTGCCCCTCGGGCATTTGTGTAAATTGTGCGACTTTCAGTATTTTCTTAAGAGTTTTGTATTGTGCTTAGCTCCCTGACTCATAAAGAGTTCAGGGTAGTACTGTTATAAATAAATATACTTTTATTTTCATAACACCTTGTGTGGTGTCCTTTCACTTGGTGTTCAAGGGGTAAATGTGATGGTAAAACAGCTGGCTTAACACGCCCTCTAGAGTTTAGCCTAAAGACTGCACGTGTCCATGCTACTAGGATAGCTGGTCTATCAGGTTGACTTACAACCAATCATCAATAAGGGTTGTTTGGTATGATACAAAGTGATCACTAGAATAGTGAGCACTATATATCAGGCCAACTTCTCACACTCCTCTCCTGTGGGAGGGAGGCAGGCGCCTGGCTGAATGGGTAGGGCTCCCCATCTTCAAGATGGCGGTAGCCTGTACTCGTGCTTCACCTCGCCACCTCCACTTGAGGGGTGGAGTTGGCACAGGCTAACATAGCCCCTTTCCTGACGTAGGGTTTCCCGCCAGTCTTCCAGACAGAGTGGGGGTCAGAACTGGTGGGGCCAGTTGCTGAGTACAGCAAGTGGCCTGGAGAAGCTCACAAAGGCGGCATGCCTTTAAAGGTTTCCCTGTCCATCCTGGGGGAGGAGACCTAGCCCCTCGCCCAGGATGTGCATTGTTGGGAGGCCCAGGAGAGCGGGGGGCTCTCCAGCCAGGGGTCCAGCAACATGTCTGCTGTGTGGCAGCCTAGGCAGCTCTCAGACAAGATGTGGATTGTAGGTTAGATTTCAGGGGGCATCTCTAAGATGCCCTCTGTAGTGCATTTTACATTAAATCCCACCCTGGCATCAGTGCAGGTTTAATGTGCTGAGAAGTTTGGTACCAAACTTGTCAGTCTTCAGTGTAGCCATTATGGTGCTGTGGAGTTCGTAATGACAACCTCCCAGCACCATATACTCTTAATGGCATCACTGCACTTACAGTGCCCAGGGATGGCCCTGGGCACTGTAGGGGCACAGGGCTCATGCACCTGTGCCCACACCACTGGCATAGGGCACCCAGCTAGAGGGGTGACTGTATGCCAGGGCAGTGGGTTTGTGGGCATGGCACTCAGGGATGTGTGTCATGTCAACTGTTTGTTTAGTTCTGCACCAGCACACTCAGCCTGCAAAGGCAGTGTGTGGGTGTCAGGGTGCTGGGCCCCTAAGGGTGGCACAATAAGTGCTGCAGCCCTTAGGGGGTCTTCTCTGATCACAGTGCCCTGGGTACCTATCAATCAATCAATCAGAACACTTGTATAGCGCGCTACTCACCCGGAGGGTCTCAAGGCGCTTGGGGGAGGGGGTCCGCTACTGCTCGAACAGCCAGGTCTTGAGTTGCCTCCTGAAGGCGAGGTGGTCCTGGGTCAGCCGAAGGTTCCATGTCTTGGCCGCCAGGTAGGAGAAGGATCTGCCTCCGGCGGTGGCTCTTTGGATGCGTGGTACGGTGGCGAGGGCGAGGCTAGCGGATCGTAGCTGGCGGGTGGGCGTGTGGAAGGTCAGGCGGTCGTTGAGGTACTTGCGGCCCAGGTTGTGGAGCGACTTGTGTGCGTGGGTGAGGAGTCTGAACGTGATCCTCTTGTTGACGGGGAGCCAGTGCAGGTTCCTCAGGTGGCTGGAGATGTGGCTGCGTCGAGGGATGTCCAGGATGAGTCGGGTGGAGGCGTTCTGGATTCGTTGAAGTCTTTTCTGTAGCTTGGCTGTGGTTCCGGCGTAGAGGGTGTTTCCGTAGTCCAGCCGGCTGGTGAAGAGGGCCTGAGTGACCGTCTTCCTGGTTTCGATCGGGATCCATCTGAAGATCTTGCGGAGAATGCGGAGGGTGTGAAAGCAAGAGGAGGAGACGGCGTTGACTTGTCTGGTCATCGAGAGGGAGGAGTCCAGGATGAAGCCCAGGTTGCATGCGTGGTCTGTTGGCTTGGGGGCGGTGCCCAGGGCTGGGGGCCACCAGGAGTCGTCCCAGGCGGAGGGTGATGGTCCAAGGATGAGGACTTCCGTCTTGTCTGAGTTCAGTTTTAAGCGGCTTCATCCACTCGGCGACGTCTCTCATCCCATCGTGGAGGCTGGTTCTGGCGGTGGCGGGGTCGTTGGTGAGGGATAGGATCAGCTGGGTGTCGTCGGCGTAGGAGATGATGTTGAGGTTGTGTTGGCGTGCGATGGCTGCGAGAGGTCTCATGTAGACGTTGAAGAGGGTGGGGCTGAGTGATGATCCTTGCGGGACGCCGCAGATGACTTCGGTGGCCTCGGAACGAAACGGGGGGAGACGGACTCTGTGTTCTTCCAGCGAGGATCGAGATGATCCACTTCAATGCCTTCTCTTGGATGCCAGTGTTGCTGAGGCATTGGACTAGGGTGCGGTGGCAGACAGTGTCGAACGCGGCGGAGAGGTCCAGGAGGATGAGTGCTGCTGTTTCCCCGTTGTCGAGAAGGGCTCGGATGTCGTCGGTGGCTGCGATGAGGGCAGTCTCGGTGCTGTGGTTGGCTCTGAAACCGGACTGCGAGGGGTCGAGGGATCCATTAGTCTCGAGGAAGGCGGCAAGCTGTCTGTTGGCGATCTTCTCGATGACTTTGGCAGGAAAAGGGAGGAGCGAGATGGGGCGGAAGTTTTTGAGGTCGGTGGGGTCCGCTGTTGGTTTCTTCAGTAGGGCGCTGAGCTCGGCATGCTTCCAGCTCTCCGGGAAGGTGGCGGTGTCGAAGGAGGTGTTGACGACGTCTCGGAGTTGAGGTGCGATGGTGGAGTCGGCCTTGTTGAAGACGTGGTGGGGGCAGGGGTCAGTCGGAGAACCGGAGTGGATGGTGTTCATCGTGCGGGCTGTCTCTTCAGTGGTCACTGCGTTCCAGGTGCGGAGGGTCGTGGTGGGGTGCGTTGGTTCGGCGGTAGGGTGCAAAAATGGTGTGCCGAAGCTGTTGTGGATATCGGCAATCTTGCGGTGGATGAACGAGGCGAGGGAGTCGCAGAGATCTTGTGAGGGGGTGACGTCGTTGTTGGCGGTGCTGGGGTTGGGGAACTCCTTGACGATGCTGAAGAGTTCCTTGCTGTCGTGGGCGTTGTTGTCCAGTCGATCCTTCAGTGATTTCTTCTTGGTGGTGCGGATGAGCTGGTGGTGCTTGCGGGTCGCGTGTTTGAGGGCGGTCATGTTGTCAGTGGTCCGGTCGAGAAGCCAGGCTTTCTCCAGGGTGCGGCAGGTTCTTTTGGAGTCCTTGAGTTCGTCGGTGAACCAGGGGGCCTTCTTGCCTCTGGGTTTGCTGGGGGGGCTCTTCAGTGGTGCGACGTCGTCGGCGCAGGATGTCAGCCATTGCGAGAAGTTGCGGGTGGCTTCGTTGGGGTCCGGTGTGCTGGCAGGTGGGTTCTGGCTGAGGGAGGTGGTGAGCTGGTCGGCGGTGATCTTGCTCCCGCTTCTGTGGGGAACCTGTTGCAGGTGGTGGTGGGTCGTGGTTTTCCTGAAGCTGAAGTGGACGCAGCTGTGGTCGGTCCAGTGAAGTCCGGTGGAGTGGTTGAAGGCGATGTGCTTGCTGGATGAGAAGACGGGGTCAAGCGTGTGGCTGGCGTAGTGGGTGGGGGTGTTGACCAGTTGCTTGAGACCGAGGTTGGCGAGGTTGTCCAGCAGGGCGACGGTGTTGCGGTCCTTGTTGTTCTCCAGGTGGAAGTTGAGGTCCCCTAGGAGGATGTAGTCGGCGGAGGGGAGGGCGTGTGGGCAGATGAAGTCCGTGATGTCTTCGCTGAATTGTTTGCGTGGTCCCGGGGGTCTGTAGATGAGGGTGCCTCTGAGGGTCGTCTTTGGGTCGGTGTGGATCTGGAAGTGGAGGTGTTCGGCGGCGGTGAAGGTGTCGTCGGCGTCGGTCGTGATGCGGATGGTGTTCTTGTGGGCGATGGCGATGCCTCCTCCGGTCTGGTTGACGCGGTCCCTCCTGATGATCTTGTATCCATCCGGGATGGCGATGGTGAAGTCGGGGGCTGAGGAGGCGTTCATCCAAGTTTCAGTGAGGAACGCGACGTCAGGAGATGTTGTGTCGAGCAGGTTCCAGAGTTCGATGGCGTGTCTGTGGACGGAGCGGGTGTTGAGCAGGATGCACTTCAGTTGATTGTTACTGGTGCTTGGCTTGGCGGGTGCGGTGCAGGTTCGGAGGCAGGTGAACTTGCAGGTAGTGCAGGTGAAGGGTCCGTGGAAGCGTTTGGGGGCGGCTCGGCAGCAGGCGGGATTCCGGCCGGCGTTGAGTGCGTAGAGGGCGGCGGCGTCGTAGGTCCTTCGGTTCGTCTTGCTTCGGTGGGGGCCAGGGGTCCTGGCGCTGGGCGCGGTCCAGGCGCGGACGGGCGCAGACGGGCTTACCTTTGGCGCGCCTTCGGCGCACAATCGGCGCGCCCGCAGCGCATGACCGCTGCGCTTGCGCGCGCGGTCGCCATTTATGGCGAAGTGGGAGGGAGGGAGGAGCAGCTGGGAGCGGGGAGGGCACAGAACGAGAAGGGGGCGTGTCTAATAGGACGGCGGCGCGAAGCGGGGAGCGGGGCGGGCAGGCACAGGGGGACTAGGAGGACAGTAACACTTTGAAAACACCGACGTGCAGGGAACAACAGTCACGATTATGCAGGCAAATAAACAGAAGGAAACAGAACAGAATACTTAGGCACACGAAAAACGGCGAGATCAGCGAGGCACAACGAGGGCAGTAGCGAGGGAGGGGCACACACACAGCTGGTGGCCGTGCGGCGCGGGGGTGTCCTGGGGTACCATTTACCAGGGGCTGACCTGGCCAGAGATGCCAATTGGGTTTAGGATTTAGTAAAGTTTTCAGGGAAGGAACACATGCCTTGGGTACCTGATTGGCAGGCAACCAGGGCACACCAAGGAAAAATGTATCAGGCAAAAGGTGGGGGAGGGGGTTTCTGCAATAGAAACCCACTTCCTTACAGCCCCATATAGATAAAAGATTGATGCTTGTTTTGTTGGTGCCCGAGCCTATTTTTGCTCACATTTTGAACCTGGTAGCAGGAACCGGTCCGGGGAACTACAGTTGGCCTCTCCCCCACCCCAAGTATTCTCACATGCTGGCCACTTTTTAGAATCAGCAGCATCAGGTTACTTCAGCTGTGTGTTTATTTTTGCATGGCGCTTTCACTGAAAGTGAAAGCGCGATGCAAAGATAAACAAGCGGCTGCGAGTGCTTGTGTCAGTCTGTCTCTCTGCTGTGTTGCCAGTCTGTGACTGGTCTGTCTGTCCCTGTTGTCACCCTTTGTATCTCGTCATAGATTGCCTCTTTTGTATCACCAGTCTGTCTGTCTTAGTTTGTCAGTTCATTTTTTCTGCTGTGTTGTTTGCCTATGTCTCTTGTATGTTGTTCTGTCTCTGTGCACTGTTGTTGGCCTGTCTGTTTGTGTGCACATGAGCCTCTATCTCTCGGCGGACGTTGACCCTCTTGTGCTACTCTGTATCTGTCTAATGTTGTCAGTGTGTACTGGTAATCAGCATCCTCTGTATGTCTTTCTGTCTTTTCCTGTGTGTGTCGTATTGTGTATGCCTGCCTCTGGGGTCAGTTTGTGTTTTTGCTTGTCAGTCGCTCACTGTGTCAGCATCCCTCTTGTGTGTCAGCATGTCTTTCTGGTGCAGCTCCTGTATCTGTGTGTCAGGCTGATCTCAGGCTGATCTCTTGTGTCTGGCTGTCTGTCTCTAGTGTGGTCAGTTTGTGTCTTCAGTTCAGTTAAAGCATTGGTTTTGGGGCAGAGGGGGTCGCCTTACCGGGGTCTGTACCAGCATACATTCAACCACAACCACTATTTCAAGCGCTGAGAGAAGGTTCAGTTTGCGGTCGTGCTATATAAAGAATTGTCACCGTGATGGGCTGTCCCTGCAGCGCCCCCTCCCCCCTCTACTCCCCCCCAGACCTGTAGTTGGCACTCCGCCTTCCCGACCGGTGCAGTGCCCGCTGGATCCGCGCTGGGCGTGCCGCAGTCGCCCACTGGGTGCTCTTAAAAATGCAGCTATACCATTCGCGAGCACGGTATTGCCCAGTCCCCGCCATGCTCGGGCAGATCCGCACAAAGGGGCAGTAATGGTTCCGCAGCACCGCCCTCACTGCGGGTTTTTAGGCTCCAGCCCTCACTCTTTACCAAGGGGCTGTGGCATGGTGCCAACCAAGTCTTCGAGACCAGGACATATACTAGTGTCGCTGCTGTTCTCAGGAGTCACTGTGAAGCTCCATGCCTGACAATTGTTCGGCTTCTTGGCGCTGTCCTGCGTGTCATTAGGTAGAACCCACACCTCCCAGGCTCGGAGTGCTGCTTCACACCTCTTCCCGCCCCTTGTTTGGGTGGCACCTCACTCCGTTTTCGACGGATAGTCCCTAGTTTGAGGCATCATATCACCCCTGTCATTTTACATTGTATAATTTATAAATCACGTACATCCCTGGCGATGACTAGAAGCGCGGGTTTGTCCTAGAAAGCAACAGGTGAATGGCATGTCTCTGCGGTGGAGACAGGATGGCCCCGTTGGTGGTTGGTTGAGGACGCCAGGTGGTGGTAGTTGGAGGGGGGGAGTTAGCTGTGCAGGTATATTTTTAAACCGGTGTTTAGGCAGTTTCTGAGCACTCCCGGAGTTAGCATGAAGGATGGGTGTCTGCTGCCAACTCTGGGTGACTGAGCAGCACAGGGATCAGGTGCAAACTTCTGGAATTCAGAAAGAGTGCAGTCTAAGGAGAAAGTCTCAACACAGGGGTATTCTCTGAAATGCCATATCTGTTTGACGCTGTTAGAGTTCTGATTATTTAAACACTATTCTAATTTGTTGGTGTGAGTGGTGTTATTAAGCATCAGTTTAATACTTTAAATTGTGTTTTTTAATCATTCATCTCTTACCAAGTTCACTGTTCCTAACATACGTACTATCTGTAGCTAGTCTTTACTTACCACAGAAACCTTTGTTATATGTGTAAATATCCTTTAATAAACTCGCTCTCAAACTGATTTTTACAATATTTCAATCAAATTTGTGCCATTGAGGAGATTTTAGTTTTGTACACATGGTGCTTGTGTTTCGCTATTTGTTTTACCAATCCATTTTGAACGGCGATTAAAATATATTCATGATAAACTGTACTTATCAGTTAACCTTTTAGAGTTTCCATATTTCAAATATCATCCATTGCTAGGGAAAAAGCTAAAAGGCGGGGGGTTAAAGACATTGCTATTTACAATGTCAATAACGCAAAATAATGTCATTGCAAGACCTATTGCACTGTAAATGCTTGTTTTTTAAATCCTCTCAAGATCCTCCGGACCTGCCTGAGTTTACTCAGCTGGTGGCGCCTATGCTAAGTCCCGTGCCGGACTTTGTAGAATTGGGTTTCCCTTTCGGAACTGTGTGACTGGTGTTGAATTGCCTGATTCCAGGTCGGCGTGTCGCATGCTCTCCACCAAAACCTGCCAACCTCTGGCCATTTCAATTTTACCTATCCCCTTCGTGCGTTCCTAAGCAGGGTTCTACCCGCGCAGCTTGCCCTTTTCTCCAGCTCCCATTTCCATCTAGTGATGCAGTGCCCCCTGGTGCTTTCCATCGGCTAGTAATTTCATGCTTTGCCAGAATGTAGGCCAAATCCTGATGTTTGTCAGTGACCCTTGTTTTAGATGTGTGGGGGAAGAGGTTAAAGGTGCAGCGCGCCAGTTTGTATGAGACCTCCCGGTCAATAATTCTGGCTGTGCCGGTTGTCACCGCCTGCCAGTATGTAGTCAACCCTGGGCATCTCCAAATCATATGCATTATGTCTACTCCCTGTTCCCCACATCTTGGGTATCCCACATCTTCCCTATGGATGAATTGGTTGATGCGTTGATGTGTGGGGTATGACGTAGAAACCGAGTCTAAAACAGGTGTTCCTCAAGACCATGAGAGTTCTATCAAGTATGTTCTCCCAATCCTGGTCTTCCAGGGGGATACACAGTCTATTGTCCAATGATCTGTAAGCGATACCAGTGGTTGGGTGGAGTCTTTGCCAATTACTCTGTAAAGGCAGGTGATGGCCTTTATGGTGCCTCCTGCCGTGCTTATGTAGCTGCTCCTGGAATGGTGGTCAGGCTCTATGTTGCCCGTCCACCAGTGCCTTCGTATAGCCCCTGTAATTGCGCTATGGAGCAAAATCTGGCCTTGAGGGATGTCACAGTCCATTCTAAATGTTTCAAACGCAGGACTTCCCCATCACGATAGAAGCCTCTCAAATTGGTGGCCCCCACCTACATCCAGTCTTTTAGGCTTCTCCATTGGCCCCAGTGTGGCAACGCTCGGAGCGCTATCAGTGGGAGGTCGGGTGAAAAGGGTCGGCGATTATGTCTCTTCTGGAAACACCTATCCCGGCATCACTGTATCACTTTGTGTTTGTGCAGTCCGCAGGAGGGTACGTAGGAACTTGTCTCTCTCAGGAGTGAAGGGTCCTACTTCTCTTCCTGGTGTCAGTCTCCTGGCTATCCACTGTGTGAGCCTTTGCAGTCGCCCCGCCAGATAGTATGATTCAAAGTCAGGGATAGCCAGTTCCCCTCTACAGCCGGTCGTTTCAGGGTCACCAGTGCCACCCTACGCCGGCCCGTCCCCCATATGAAAGATGAAATGCATATGTCAAGTTCTGTAAACTGTGCTCTCAGTACCCACATGGGTAGTGTGGTGAAAAAGTACAGCAGTCTGAAGAGAGCCACCATCTTTAACAGGGCCACCCTACCAGCCACAGATATATGGAGGCTCCCCCAGAGAGTCATGTTGTCCTTTAAGGATCTTATGTCCGGTCCCCCAGTCGGGTTCTGTCCTCTGTCAATGGGAAGAGGCGGGATTTCTGCCAGTTAACTCTAAGCCCCGACAGGCCCCCAAACTCCTCCATCATATCCCTGGCCCCTCGCAGTTCCCCATCCAGGTCGTTCAGGAATAAGAGGAGATCAGCAGCATATAGGTCAACGTGGTGTGTTTTCCCTGCCAGCCGTAGTCATTGGTACCTACCGACCGTTCTGGCTAAGCAGGCCAGGGGTTCCATGGCTAAAGCGAACAGCAATGGGGAGATGGGGCACCCCTGACATGTTCCCCTCTCCAGCAAATACTGCTTCGATATTGTGCTGCCCGTCTGCACCAAGGCCATGGGCTCTGAATACAACAGACATACCCATCGTAAAAAACCATGTCCCACTCCCATCTGCTCCAGGACAGCATATAGAAATCTCCATTCCAAATGCTTTTTCTGTGTCTATGGAAAATATCGCTGGGTTGCCAGTGTAATGCAAGGTAGGGTTACACAACCGCACCATATAGTACACCCCATTTACTCTGTGTTGCTTGTGAAGTTCTGGGCAAATACCTGTGCATCCTTAGTCTGGGTTTCCTATCAAAGCCAAAGGTGACAGACAGGCCATCTCAAATGTGCTTTGCAGAATCTTGCAGCCACTCGAGGGAATTGATTTGATCAGAAGCAGAGTTAAGCTCATCAAACAACTTGTCAGATACTGAAGTACCGATCATGGCGCCTTCCTGGAGAATAGTCATGGGTGTGCTGTTTTGTAGTTTATCTGTGGCCCTGAACCTGCACAACACATCCACTTTAACTTTTTTTGTTCCTAGTCAATACATTATGAGAAGGTCACACTTGATGCAAAACATCCACAGCAGTTGTGTGACACAGTAGTCTTACTGAAAAGGATTTTGTGGTCCGACTGCTCATATTATGGTGGACCACTAAGCACATATGCCTCTATTCTTGGAAAACTGCTTTACTGGTTAATCGCTCCTTCTGCATGATGGTATATTGCATTCAGTTGGAGCAGCTTTTTGTAGAAAAAATGCCAGAGAATGAAGTTGTGCAGGGTTCGGATCTCGTTGGGTCAAACTTCCTTCAATTGCAAATTGGAAGTGTCAGCCTCCACCACATATCGATCGAAGCAAAGGGCCTGGGTGTCTGAGGATGGGCGTGGAGGTGAAACCTGCTATCAGCCTTCGGAGAGGCGGCTTCTCCTAGGGAAACAATGCTAGAGAAGTTAGCAATAAACCAACTGTAAAAGTGTGCAGTTACCCAGAAGCCTTGTATTTCCTTGACTCGAGAGGGTGAACGCCACTTCAAAATGGCTTTCATCTTTTTTTGGTCCATGTGTGTAGGAAGCTCACTCGTTGTCTAGTGGACCAGAACGAGGTACTGTGTAAAGAGTCCAGGCAACCCTTATTGGTTTACAGAGCGCCTTTTGTAGGAAGCTGGCTCTGTATATACTATACCAAAGTGAGGTATAGTGTGCACAGGGTCCAGTGGAACCCCAAAGGTAGGTAGAGGCAAAGTTAGATAGAACCTTACTTGCTATTTGTGGTAGTGTGGTCGAGCAGTAGGGCAGTATCAGAGGACAGTGTTAAGCATTTGATGTACACACTCGGTCAGCAATTGAATTCACACACTCAAAGATTGAACTTCAGACCAATTGTTTTTGTATAAAAATATTCTTTTAGTTATTTTATTTTCTAGAACCAAGCAAGCCTGGCACATGTAAGCAATAAATACTTTACAGTAGTAATGCAGTTTGTGAACAGTTTGGATTGTAATAGTAAATGTACTTTGATTTGACTTACAGTATTCTTTCAGATAAATGCAGTGATTTGTAATTCCAGTACATAGACGAATGGGATTTTCAGTAAAATATCAGATAAGTTACTTTTTGGATTCTGTGAGAAAGTGGCTCTATATATATACTGGACAATAATGAAGTACAGTGTGTATTGAGTCCACAAACCCCAAAGCTATAACAGAGGTTAAAGTCAGGAGACTGACCTGACTCTCAAAAGTGGTAGCTTGGTCGAGCAGTAAGGCAGTACCAGAGGGCAGTGCAAAGCATTTGTTGTACACACTCAGTCAGCAAATGATTTCACACACTCAAAGACTGAACTCCAGGCCAACGGTTTTTATAGCCAAAGATATGGTTGTTTTATTTTTAGAACCAACAGGCATAAAAATATACTTTGCTAGATATGAGAAGTTTAATGTAATTACTTTGCAAGAAAGCAATAAAGTTGGTGAACACAATAGGTACGGAAGTTGCTGAAGGCAACTCAAGTCTAGACACACTTTAGCATTGAGCTTAATGGATTGTTACCTTAAAAGTACAGTTGATTGCAGTACAGATTACTTTAGTAGTTCCAGGACTAGATCCTAGATTCAGTCCTGCGGTCTAAGCTGAAACCAGATTAGCAAAAACGTTTTAGTTACTGTGGTGAATTTTCATGAATATAAAGCGGTTTTAAAAGTCCACACTTAGAAACTTTTCAATGACAATCTGGCAATGTTGTTCAATGGGAGAAAATTCAGGTTGCAGGTAAAGTATGATCGTGTTACTTTTGTAATCCAGTACTGGGCTTCTAGGGCCAGCACTGGAGTCTGAACTTAAAACAAGTAGGTGAATGCGTTTCAGTATTTCGTATGATTTTTAAAGAATATTTAAAGTTTTCAAAAGTAGGCACTTGAAAGAAATTTCATAGAAAAGCAGACAATGGGTTCCTATGGAGAAACTACAGATTACTAGTAAACCGGGTAAGGATTACTTTTGCGGTTCAGTACTGGGCTGCAAGGTACAGTACTGGCTTCTTGCCTGCTTGCAGGTGAGTACTTCGGAATTCGGACTTCGGCTGATATATGAATATTTGCAGTTTTCAAAACTTCACACTTAGAAAATTTTCAAGTCAAAATGGGTCAATGTTATCCAATGCAGGTAAGTGAGTTACCGGTTTCCAGGTGAGTACTTGGCTGGTGAAGTTAAGGTTCCGGGTGTAGACTCAGGGGTCCATCAGGGTCAGGTAAGTACATGTCGGTTCCGCCCCAGCAGCGCAGGGCTGGCCGGGTGCAGAGGTAGGTAGGCCCAATGATATCCAATGGGGAAAAAGGGGGCCTTCGGTTGGTGGCTGCTGGCTAGCAGACCACGCGGCTGTGGGAGCTGGGCTCCTGGTCACTTGCTCAGGGCAAGGGGGGGAAGTAGGGTAGGACAAAGGTGGCACAGCCAGCGGCACTCGGGCGGCTGGGTGCAGGGTGCTCTTAAGCCGTTGGGCGCTCAATGTTATCCAATGGGAAAGGTCAAAAAGGAACAAAGGCTGCAGGCTCGGGGACGGAGACTCTCCAGGGGCGACCAGCACTTTGAGAGGTAAGTTGGGATCTTGGAGCACAGGTAGGTACCGCAAGGGAGGCACAGGGGGCTGGAGGGCGCCGGGTGCAGGGGTGTCTTTGGGGGTTGGGAAAGCTTATCCTCGGCTGGTTGCGGTTGGGGTGGCCCCTGGTCCTGAGTCTGCAGGCGTCGGCTGATTCATCGAGGAGGGTCTTGGGGCACTGGACTTCGGGTCCCAGTCGCCGGGGGGACGTCCTCGTGGTCTTGGTTCGGTTGGGCCCGGCCTCAGCGGGTGCAGAGTGGGCTGGTCCGGAGCTTCCTGGTTGGCACCAGGTGGGTTGTTGCAGCAGAGCCTCTGCTGATGGGAGTCCCAGTCCTTAAGCAGGTCAAGGCAGGCAGGTCCTCCGGGTGTCCCAAGGTTGCTGTCCACAGGAGTCGCCGGGATTAGGCAGGAGCAGGTTCCAGGATCAACAGGCCGGTAGGGCTGGGGCCAAGTCAGTTGTTATTGTCCTGTTGTTAGCAGCTGCACGGCGGGTCGTCTTCTTCTTGATCTTCTTTCTTCTTTTCGTATCGGGATCTGAGGACGGAAGATTCAGGGAGCCCCTATATACTGAATTTAGGGCAGTTACAGGTATGAGAAGGACAGGGACCAATGGGTCCCTGTCCTGGGGTGAGTACACCCCCTGGCCTGCTCCTCTCCTGTGGGAAGGGGGCAGAAGCCTAGCTGGGATTGGGCAGTGCTCCCCATCTTCAAGAAGGCTGGAGCCCGGGGTCATGCTTCACCTAGTCTCCCCCACCTGGGGGTGGGGTTGGCTCAGGCTGGCACACCTCCCTGGCGTAGTTTTTCCTGCCAGTCTTCCCGCCAGAGTGGGGGTTAGAACTGGTGGGGGCCAGTTGCTGGGTACAGAAAATGGTCTGGAGAAGCTCACAGAGGCGGCATGCCTTTGAAGCTTCCACCTGCCCATCCTGGGGAGGAGACCTAGCACCTCGCCCAGGATGTGCATTGTTGCAGGCCCAGGAGAGCAGGGAGCTCTCCACCCAGGGGTCCAGAAACATGTCTGCTGTGTGGCAGCCTCTGCAGCCACTCAGCCCAGATGTGGATTGTAGGTTAGGATTTCAGAGGGTATCTCTAAGATGCCCTCTGGTGCAGTTTACATTAAATTCCACTCTGGCATCAGTGCGGGTTTAATGTGCTGAGAAGTTTGGTGCCAAACTTGTCAGTCTTCAGTGTAGCCATTATGGTGCTGTGGAGTTCGTAATGACACCCTCCCAGCACCATATACTCTTAATGGCATCACTGCACTTACAGTGCCCAGGAATGGCCCTGGGTACTGCAGGGGCACAGGGCTCATGCACCTGTGCCCATACCTCTGGCATAGTGCACCCAGCCGGAGAGGTGACTGAAGTATGCTAAGGCAGTGGGTTCTGTGGGCATGGGACACAGGGATGTGTGCCATGTCGACTCTTGGTTTAGTTCTGTACTTAGGCACTCAGCCTGCAAATGCAGTGTGTAGGTGCCAGGGTACCGGGCCCCTGAGGGTGGCACAATAAGTGCTGCAGCCCTCAGGGGTCTTCTCTGGTCACCATGCCCTGGGTAACTAGGGTACTAGGGGCTGACAGGTGGCCATAGATGCCAATTGGATTGTGTTTCAGTACAGTTTTAGGGAAGGAACACAGGCCCTGGGTACCTGGTTGGCAGGAACCCAGGGCACACTCAGTCAAAGCACATCAGCAGTTCAGAAAAAAGTGTGGGCATGGCAAGAAAGATGGCTTTCTCCCAGATTACTTTTCTTACTCCGAGTAGTATGCCTGGATACTACTCTGAGACATTTCCTGCAAATAGATATATAAAATCGTTTTTGTTTAACAGTGTAATTTTAAAGAATTTCTTTAGGTTTTCAAACTCCACACTTATAAAAAGTTTCCAAGAAAAACAGTCAATGTTATCCTATGGAGGAAAATAGTGTTTACAAGTAAGTTACTTTTGAGATTAATTTTCTTACACAGTGTAATATACCTGGATACTACACTGGGATACCTGCAAGCAGGTTAGTAAAATAGTTTGCTAATTGGTACAATTTTAAAGAATTTCTTTAGGTTTTCAAACTCCACACAAACATTTCCATGAAAAACAGACCATGTTATCCTATGGAGGAAAATATGGTTATTCGGTTTTGAGGTAAGTATTTGGTAGTGGTAGTTGTGGCTCTGGGGGTAGACTCCGGTTCCCCCAGGGTAAAGGATGCACTCTTGTGCACCCTCAGCTGCACTAGGGTGGCCGAGTGCAGAGTGCTGAGGCCTAATGTTATCCAACGGGGGATAGGAGGCCTCCGGTTGGTGGCTGCTGATGAGCAGGCCACTTGCTTGTGGAAGCAAAACTCCTGGACTTTAGCTCAGGGCAAATCGGGAATGAAGCCAGCACAAATGGTGCACCCTCAGCGGCGCTGGGGAGGCCGGATGCATAGTGCTGTTTTGGCGTCGAGTGCCCTGTTTTCAACGGGGATTTTTAGGTCGAGCGACCTATCTCAATGCGCATTGAGCGGGAGCGAGATATAAAGGGGCTTAAACAGAGGTTTAACTAGCTGGCGATTTGGTGCTGTGCCCGTGCGCTTTTAGGTCAATGCGCAAGCGCATTGACCTAAAATGCGCGTGCACAGTATCAAATCGTCAGCCATCTGTTGCCCAGCTTGGTGCCGCTCCACCCCCTGTGGCATCAAAGGCTTTCACGGCCGGCCGTGCTTTCAGTTTGCCGCTCCACCCCCTGCGGCATCAAAGGCTTTCACGGCGGCCGGCCGTGCTTTCAGTTTCAGGAGCGCTGCATTGTTTTCACGGCCGGCCTCCGGCCGTGACTCTCATTTCTCCTTCCTTCCAGCGCTGCCTTGTCTCACTCAGTCGCAATCCGTGCCTCACAGATGTATCTACCTTTCCAGACTTGCACCTCGTGTTCATAGTTTCCTTTATTTCCAGGCTTCAAACACAGAAGATGTTGCATTTCCAATCAGAATTTGTGCGCGTTTGTCTATTTTTGAAGTGTTTTTTTATAGTATGCTTCTTTTCAGTGTGAACACTTTTATCACATTTTGAAATAAACAACGACATGCCATTATTAACCTAGGATCGGTAATTGGACATATTATTTATATTGGAGATTATGTAGCGCTTCATACTCCAGATGAGTCTGCAAAGCGCTCTGATTTGCAGCGGAATCCTGGCTGCCCTTTCCCGAGTACGGGATGCAGGGTTTTGGTTGTTTGACAAAGTGCATGAGGCCTGGTGACTTGCTCTAAACTAAACATGCTGCAGCAATAAGAACACTAAACACAGATTAAAAACAAGCTAAACTATCAAGCAGCGAGTCTAAGAGTTAATAACAGCATAAATTACATTATTTACTTCGTAGCATTGACATTTAGCACAGAAATGATGTTCAGCAGGATAATGACGGTACAGAGCACGATAACATGGTTAACATAAACCAAAGTGAGTGACTACAGTAAGGCGCAAAGTTCCAAATGTGTGACTATTGCAAAACGTTTTTATTTTGAGAATAGCATTGGTACCTTTTAAAAAACAAGCATTGGCATAGCCAATAGGTCTCGCCTTTGGGACCTTGTGTTTAGTTTTTAACAGTGATGTTGCAGCAAGGATATTGCGCTGCATAATTAAATACTTATAAAGGTCCCAAAGGCGAGACCTATTGGCTATGCCAATGCTTGTTGGTTTTGGTTTTCAGCAGCAGGCTCGGTCCAGGAAGACTTCTGGGAGGAACCAATAGCTGGGCAGGTAAGTTGGAGAGTTCGGGGATGTAGGTGCACCTCGGGTTCTTTTCTCCAGTGCGCAGGGCAGCTAGATGCTGGGATGTGTTTTGAGGTCGGATTTCACCTTCCGGGCCACTCGCGGGTAGGGGGGGTCTCCACGTAGAGGCTGTGTGGATAGCGGGGAGTCCTGGAGGGGTCAACCCACGGTGAACTCTGACTCTGGAGCGCTGGGGGACCTTGCTGGGACAGGAGGGCTACTCAAACTCAGGCCGTAGGTGACAGGTTCAGTGGTAGTTCCAGGCGTCTTGTTTCTTTTCCTCCGCAGGCTCAGAGTCTGTTTTCTCTGTTTCTTTTGAACAGGGCTGCTGTTTACAGGAGATCCGGTCTTTGTTGAAGGCAGTCAGTCGTCCCAGGGGTTCTGGAGGTCACTGGCTGCAGGACAAGACTATTTTGGGCACAGGATCTCTGGAAACTGCAGACGGGCTGGGGCTAAGTCTGTTCTTCTCTGCAGTCTCCTCTGCTGGGTGTCTTCTTTCGTCCATTTTCATCTTAGGTTGCAGGAATCTGCTTTCTTGGTTCAGGGCTGCCCCCTAAATACTGTATTTAGGGGCGTTTTAGGGTTCTTAAGGTCAGTAGCCAATGGGCTACTGACCTTAGTTTGACTACAGCCTTGTTGTGCTCACCCCACGTGGGGGAGTGAGCACTATCCCTATTCCTGATTGGGGAGTGCCTGCCTGTTACAAAGTGGCTCTATATATACTGGACTAGAATGAAGTACAGTGTGTATAGAGTCCCCCAACCCCAGAGGTATAACAGAGGTAAAAGTCAGAACTGATCTTACTCTCCAAAGTGGTAGCTTGGTCGAGCAGTAAGGCAGTACCAGAGGACAGTGTAAAGCATTTGATGTACACACTCAGTCAGCAAAAGATTTCACACACTCTAGGACTGAACTCCAGGCCATGGTTTTTATATCCACAGATATAGTTGTTTTATTTTTAGAACCAACAGTTAAAAAAATATACGTTTCTCGTTATGAGTACTCTCATGTAATACCCTTGCAAAGGAGCAATAAAGTTTGTGCACACAATTAATACAGTATTGGCAGTAAGCAACACAATCCTAAAACACACTATAGCATTGAGCTCAATGAGTTTTCCACATGTAAGTACCGTTGATTACTATACAGATTACTTTAGTAGTCCCAGGACCAGATCCTAGATTCAGTCCTGGGGTCTAAGCTGAAACCAGATTAGCAAAAACGTTTTAGTTACTGTAGTGAATTTTCATGAATATAAAGCTGTTTTAAAAGTTCACACTTAGAAACTTTAAAATGTAAATCTGACAATGTTATTCAATGGGAGAAAATTCAGGTTGCAGGTAAAGTACGATCGTGTTACTTTCGTAATCTAGCACTGGTCTCCTGGGGCCAGCACTGGAGTCTTAACTTAAAACAGGTAGGTAATTGCGTTTCAGTATTTCTTATGATTTTTAAAGAATATTTCAAGTTTTCAAAAGTAGACACTTAGAAGAAATTTCATAGAAAAGCAGACAATAAGTTCCTATGGAGAAAATACAGATTACTAGTAAACCCGGTACGGATTACTTTTACGGTTCAGTACTGGGCCGAAAGGTACAGTACTGACTTCTCCCCTGATCACAGGTGAGTATTTCGGAATTCGGCTCATTTTATATGAATTTTTTAGTTTTCCAAACTTCCCACTTAGAAGAAATTTCATAGAAAAACAGTCAATTACAGGTGAGTACTTCGGATTTCGATATTTGGCTGGTTTTAGGTGAATATTTTAACATTTCAAAACTTAACACTTTGACTGCTTTTCTGTGAAATTTCTTCCATGGTTTCCTATGGCAGAAATTTAGATTACTAGCAAACACGGTTGTGATTACTTTTGCGGTCCAGTACTGGGCTACAAGGTACAGTACTGGCTTCTCTCCTGATCACAGGTGAGTAACTCAAAATTCGTTATTCGGCTGATTTTAGATAAATATTTTAAAGTTTCAATACTTCACACTTAGAAGATTTTTCGAGTCAAACTAGTCAATGTTATCCTATGGCAGGAAAGTGAGTCAACGGTTTTCAGGTGAGTACTCGACTGGTGAAGTTAAGGCTCTCGGCATAGACTCAGGGGTCCCCCAGGGTCAGGTAGGTACAGTTAGTACACCCTCAGCGGCACAGGGATGGCCGGGTGCAGAGGTAGTTAGGCCCAATGTTATCCAATGAGAGGCAGGGGGCCTTCGGTTGGTGGCTGGTGGCTAGCAGGCCACGTGGCTGTGGGAGCTGGGCTCCTGGTCACTTACTCAGGGCAAATGGGGAAATAGAATAGAGTACAGGTTGCTCTGCCAGGGGCACTCGGACGGCTGGGTGCAGGGTGCTTTTCAGCCATCGGGCGCTCAATGTTATCCAATGAGGAACTTGAAAAGGGAACTAAGTCTGCAGGCTCAGGGACGGTTGATCTTCAGGAGCGACCAACACTTCGAGGGGTAAGTTGGGATCTTGGAGGATAGGTAGGCACCCAGGAGTTGGGAACAGGGGGCCGTGGGGCGCCGGGTGCAGGAGTGTCTTTTGAAGTCGGGAAATCTTACCCCTGCTGGTCGCGGTCAGAGGGGTCCTTTGTCCTGAGTCTGCAGGAGTCTGGGTCGTCGAGGAGGGTCTTTGGGCACTGGCTGCCGAGTCAGAATTGCCGGGGGGGATGTCCTCAGGGTCTTGGTTCACTCCAGCACAGGCCAGGCTTGGCGGGTGCAGGGTTCGCGGTTCCGGGCTGATGCCAGGGCTTGTTACTTGCTTTGAGTAGTACCACTGCTCGTGGGAGACCCAGGTAGTCGGAGTCACAAGGCAGTCAGGTCCTCTGGTATTTTTGAGGTTGCTGACCGCTGGAGACGCCGGGGTTTAGCAGGAGCAAGTTCGAGGGTCGACAGGCCGGTAGGGCTGGGGCCAAATCAGTTGGTGTCTTCCTCTTCTTAGCAGCTGCACGGCAGGTCTTCTTGTTTCTTGTTCTTCTTTCTTGTTTCGGTATCTGGATCTGAGGAAGGAAGGTTCAGGGAGCCCCTAAATACTAAATTTAGGGGCGTTATAGGTAGGGCAAGGGCAGGGACCAATGGGTCCCTGTCCTGGTGCGAGTACACCCCCGAGCCTCCTCCACTCCTGTGGGAGGGGGGGCAGGAGCCTAGCTGGGATTGGGCAGGGCTCCCCATCTACAGGATGGCCGAAACCTGGGGTCGTGCTTACCTTTGCCTCCTCCACTTGAGTGGTGGAGTTGGCAAAGGTTTGCACACTCCCCTTCCTGACATAGTTTTTCCTGCCAGTCTTCCCACCAGAGTGGGGGTAGAACGGGTGGGGACCAGTTGCTGGGTACAGCAAATGGTCTGGAGAAGCTCTCAGAGGCGGCATGCCTTTGAAGCTTCCCCCTGTCCACCCTGGGGGAGGAGACATAGCACCTCGCCCAGGATGTGCATTGTTGCAGGCCCAGGAGAGCGGGGGGGGGGCTCTCCACCCAGGGGTCCAGCAAAATGTCTGCTGTGTGGCAGCCTCTGCAGCCACTCAGCCCAGACGTGGATTGTAGGTTAGGTTTCAGGGGGCATCTCTAAGATGCCCCCTGCATCTTACATTAAATCCCACACTGGCATCTGTGTGGGTTTAATGTTCTGAGAAGTTTGATATCAACTTGTCAGTGTTTAGTGTAGCCATTATGATGCTGTGGAGTTCGTAATGACAACCTCACAGCACCATATACTCTTAATGGCATCACTGTACTTACAGTGCCCAGGAATGGCCCTGGGTACTGTAGGGGCACAGGGCTCATGCACCCGTGCCCACACCACTGGCATAGGGCACCCAGCTAGAGGGGTGGCTGATGTATGCCAGGGCAGTGGGGTTGTGGGCATGGCACACAGGGATGTGTGTCATGTTGACTCTTTGTTTAGTTGAGCACCTAGACACTCAGTCTGTAAAGGCAGTGTGTGGGTGTCAAGGTACAAGCCCCTAAGGGTGGCACAATAAGTGCCGCTGCCCTTAGGGGTCTTCTCTGGTCACAATGCCCTGGGTACCTAGGGTACCATTTACTAGGGGCTGATATGTGGCCAGAGATGCCAATTGGGTTTAGGCTTTAGTATAGTTTTTAGGGAAGAAACACAGGCCCTGGGTAACTGATTGGCAGGGACCCAGGGCACACCTTGGAAAAGTGCATCAGGTATTAGTCAAAAAGTGAGGGGGGTATTGCAACAGGAACTCACTTTCTCACACTGCTCTCTATCTGCAAGATTGTTGCCTCGCCACCTCGCCTCCCCCACCTGAGGGGTGGAGTTGGCAGAGGTGGGCACACCTTTTGGGCTGGCTAGTTTTTCCCCGCCTGTCTTCCTGCCGGAAAGGAGTGGAGACAGGAAGGGGGCCTGCTCCTGCCAGCAGGAGAGGCTGGGTGTCACATTACAAAGGCTGTCAGACTTTTGAAGCTCCCCTGCCACAGATGGCGCTTCCTGGCCTGGGGAGGTGTGAACACCTCCTTCCAGGAAAGGCTTTGTTTGTGGGCTCAGGGAGTGAAGGCTCCCACCCCAGGGGTCCAGAAACATGTCTCTTGGTGGCGCAGGCTGGTGTGTACCAGCCCTGACTGGTACACACCAGCCTGCCGCCACCAAGAGACATGTTGTCTACCCACCAAAGGCTGGTCATTTTTCTGGGGGCATCTCGAAGATGCCCTCTGTGTGCATTTTTCAGTAAACCCCTCATTGGCATCGGTGTGGGTTTAATGTGCTGAGAAGTTTGATACCAAACTTCTAAGTTGTTAGTGTAGCCATTGCGGTGTTGTAGAGTTCGTAATGACAAGCTCCCAGCACCATATACTCTTAATCGCAGCACTGCACGTACAATGTCTAAGATTGGACTTAGACACTGTAGGGGTACAGGGCTCATGCACCTCTACACTGACCACTGGTATAGGGCACCCAGCTAGAGGGGTGACTGATCTATGCCAGGGCAGTGGGTTGTAGGCATGGCACACAGGGGTGTGTGCCATGTCAACTATTCACTTTGTTCTGCACCAAAAGTGTGTGTGTGTGTGTATATATGTAGAGATATGGATAGAGATATGGATAGAGATATGGATAGAGATATGGATAGAGATATGGATAGAGATATGGATAGAGATATGGATAGAGATATGGATAGAGATATGGATAGAGATATGGATAGAGATATGGATAGAGATATGGATAGAGATATGGATAGAGATATGGATAGAGCTATGGATAGAGATATGGATAGAGATATGGATAGAGATATGGATAGAGATATGGATAGAGATATGGATAGAGATATGGATAGAGATATGGATAGAGATATGGATAGAGATATGGATAGAGATATGGATAGAGATATGGATAGAGATATGGATAGCGATATGGATAGCGATATGGATAGCGATATGGATAGAGATATGGATAGAGATATGGATATGGATAGAGATATGGATAGAGATATGGATAGAGATATGGATAGAGATATGGATATGGATATGGATAGCGATATGGATAGCGATATGGATAGAGATATGGATAGAGATATGGATAGAGATATGGATATGGATAGAGATATGGATAGAGATATGGATATGGATATGGATATGGATATGGATATGGATAGAGATATGGATATGGATAGAGATATGGACAGAGATATGGACAGAGCTTTATAGACAGAGTTTTATAGACAGAGCTTTATAGACAGAGCTTTATAGACAGAGCTTTATAGACAGAGCTTTATAGACAGAGCTTTATAGACAGAGCTTTATAGACAGAGCTTTATAGACAGAGCTTTATAGACAGAGATTTATATATATATATATATATATATATATATATATATATATATATATATGAGAGAGAGAGAGAGAGAGAGATATATATATATATATGAGAGAGAGAGAGATATATATATATATATGAGAGAGAGAGAGAGATATATATATATATGAGAGAGATATATATATATATATATACATATATATATATATATGAGATATATATATATATATATATATATGAGATACATATATATATATATATATATGAGATAGATAGATATATATATATATATATATATATATGAGATACATATATATATATATATATATATATGAGATATATATATATATAGAGCGATATATATATATATATATATATATATATATATATAGAGAGAGAGCGAGAGATATATATATATATATATATATATATATATATATATATAGAGCGATATATATATATATATATATATATATATATATATATATATATATATATATATAGAGAGAGAGAGAGAGAGATATATATATATAGAGAGATATATATATAGAGATATATATATAGAGATATATATAGAGAGAGCGATATATATATATATATATAGAGAGCGAGATATATATATATATATATGAGAGAGAGATATATATATATATATATATATGAGAGAGAGATATATATATATATATATATAGAGAGCGAGATATATATATATATAGAGAGAGCAAGATATATATATATATATATATATATATATATATATATATATATATATATTCACTGAAAAAACCATAGGTTATAGACCATATATAGTTAGGAATTAGCATTTAAAAAACCTTATTTTACTCACACAAAACCATTGAAATTCCATATATAGTTAGTTGCACTAACTATATATTGCGCACCCGCAATCCACTGCTGATGATGTCACATATTACATCATTCATGACATGGTCAGTGACATCACTGATGACATCACTGATGACATCTCAAATGACATCACTGATGACATCACTGATGACATCATCCAGTGACTGTGTGTTTCTGTAAAGTTTAAATATGTTTTAGATATTGAAGAATGAGTAGATGTATAACTGTCTGGACGAAGGATTTAGTAGGTGCATGACTGAATGTATGAGTGAGTGATTAAATGTGTCTCACTGAGTGCATGGGTTAGTGACTAAACTGTCTTAATTTGTGCATCATTATGTCTGTTGTTCTGTAAACTACTGCATGTGTTGATCAGTAGCTATATGATTAACTATATGGGTTATTGATTGATTGTCCAAGTATTTGTATGGGAGACTGAGTGTGTGTGTGGCTGGCTGGGAGGTGTGTGACTCTGTGCAGATCAGTATCAATGATTGTATAAGAAAGTAAGTATGTGTTACTATATGTTTGAGAATGTAAGGTGCTCTATGTTTAACTGTATAGACAAGAAAATGGAAGTGTGATTGATTCTTTACAGGACTGACTAGGTGTGTGAGTAACTCCATGGATGAGTGGCAGAGTGTGAGTGTCTGTATAGGTTTATGAGTGCATATGATAGTGTTGTAAAGATGAGTGATTGTATGTATGAATGATTGTATGGGTGAATGAGTGAATGTGTGTGTAGACGTAGGAATCAGTGAGTACGTATGTAGTAACTAGTATTGGTGTGTCAATGGTTTCAAAAATTATACTCTGTTTTTAACACTGGGTGAAACAGAGGTTATATTAAAATGTGAGGAGATGCATTGTATTGTCACATGAATGATATCATCAGTGATGTGGTCATTGATGTCAAATGAGATGTCATCAGTGATGTCATCAGTGATGTCATTTGAGATGTCATCAGTGATGTCATCAGTGATGTCACTGACCATGTCATGAATGATGTAATATGTGACATCATCAGCAGTGGATTGCGGGTGCGCAATATATAGTTAGTGCAACTAACTATATATGGAATTTCAATGGTTTTGTGTGAGTAAAATAAGGTTTTTTAAATGCTAATTCCTAACTATATATGGTCTATAACCTATGGTTTTTTCAGTGAATTTTCAAGGTTTTGTAAATGCTAATTCCTAACTATATATGGTCTATAACCTATGGTTTTTTCAGTGAATTTCAATGGTTTTTTAATAGCAAATATCATAAGCTGTCGAATGTCAAGTACGTGGTAAGAAATTTTTTTCTTCGTGTTTATGCACACTGATCTGCTTTGATTGCTGCCCCCCACCCCTCATTTCTATTAGGAGTACTCTCTCTTTGCAGATAGTGAAGGGTAGTTAACGCAGCCCTTTCCCCCTTTGTAATCCGTCGTGCCTGCTTCTCTCTCCATTTGATTGATTGTTCTCTTTGGTTCATTCTCTATTTACAAACAAGCACAGAGTCGCAATACTCTGTTTAGTCTTTGCAGATAGCGAAAAATCGTGTAAAAAAACAAAAGGAATCGAGCAAAATCAGTAGGCCACTAATGGGATCTCTTTTGACCTCGCTAAAATAGAAACATTAGGAACAACCTGTTGAAAATAGCAATGCGTATGTATATAAGCGGCGTTCATTTGTGTTCACAGTACCCCTTGTTGATTGTTTCAATCGAGCA
This sequence comes from Lissotriton helveticus, assembly GCF_964261635.1. Classification (NCBI taxonomy): domain Eukaryota; kingdom Metazoa; phylum Chordata; class Amphibia; order Caudata; family Salamandridae; genus Lissotriton; species Lissotriton helveticus. Next base: position 924,922,725 of record NC_136061.1, read on the forward strand.
TTGAATTGTTCGAAGTTAATTCTCTTAACGATCTTCTCTACCTGCAAACGAGGAAGAATAGGAATATTCTATCTCCCTTTGCAGATAGTGAAGGGTAGGTAACGCAAGCCTTTAACACGTCGTACCTATTTCATTCCTCATTGATTGATTGATTGTCCGAACATTGACTGTTTGGGAATTAGTTCTTTTTGGAGGTATTCCCTGTTTGCAAATAAACGTAGGAAAATCTTTGCAAGTAGTGAAAGGGTACGTAATGCGGACCTTTCTCCCCCGTTGTAATCTGTCATGCCTATCTACTCCCCACTGATTGATGCACCTTTTTCACCCGGACCATTTACTAGAAATACGTCATCTGGCCCGACCAGAGAGCACCCCTAGTGAAAAGGACATATGCAATAATAACGAAGTGATCACTGTATCCTGTTAACAGAAACTTTACCATGAAACAACCTGGAAAGAAAAAAATAGGAAAACGAAAATCAGTAGGCCACTGATGAACATGAACTTTTATTAAACAACAAACAAAGAAACGATAACATAACGTAATGATAAAACCTATTAATGTCCTAGAAACAAGAAAACGTTAAAGTATGCCAGTGGTGAGAGACCAGAAAAACAGTCCGAGAAACCAAATCACCCCTCGCTGTCCCAACTCATGCACTCTGAAAGTTCAAAGTTTTGAGGAGTGCTTGTAACATTGTCTGAAGCCTATTTGCAATTGCTTCATCTTCACTATTCTTAAAGTAAGTGGGGGCTGTTGTGATGCGGTGCCACCCTGAACCGCTTGACGGAGGCCCCCGAGGGACGGTGTCATGTCGCGGACTCGGAGGGGGCGCTTGGCTCCGGCCCCCTCCCCAAGTCGTGTTGCCCTGGTTTTGCCTGAGATCGCCCCCGACATAGGTGGCCGGCTCCCGGGGTCAAGCGGAACTTTTTTCCTTTTGGTGACTCTTCCATTCTTCACCTTGTCCCACAATCCGTTTCACCTAAAGACACGCTGTAGTGGGGCACCCCTTTTCCGTTTCATTTGCCATTCAGCCCGCTTTTGCTACACTGTGCCTCTTCCGCTATTCAGCTGTTTACCGCCCGCTCTTTCGACTACAGCGTCTCGCTCACCATGTACTTGAGTTGCTCCCGCTCTTGCGGTGCAGCGATAGGCGGCTGCCACAGGACTCTCAAAATGGCGGCCATCTCTTCAGATTTGGGCGTGGTCCACTAAATGGGCCTGCGACACCTTGGAACTCGGACGCTTGTCTGCTAGAGCTTGGGCTCCATTCTCGAAAGCGTCCCCTCATCCTTGAAGATTCTACAAAAGTCTTGGGGGCCCCCGACTCCCGCAGGCTTCTGGTGGGGAGCGCCTAGCATGATTGCTCGTGGAATGGCCACGACGGAGCTACGAAATGGTGGTGCTCTCATGCTAACGCCAGCTTCAGTCTGAAACATCCAGAAACACTGTAGACTACCAATTCGATCAGTTCCGGTAGCGCTCCAACGTCACCCGGTAGAGAAGAACTTGCCCTCCCCTCTTTGACTGATGGTTCTTGTTGCCTGTCCCTTCTGTTGTCATTTAACAGAACTATTTAGCCTGCTGAAAGGGGTTGTGTGCCGTCCGCTGGTTGGTGGAGACATTTTGACTATATTCTGGACCTGCGTTGTCGCGTAATGCGTCATATGACGCGCCGCGTTAGAAAGTTTAATAAATTATGAAACACAATAAACAATCCTTA